>NC_142475.1:67172416-67432500 GCF_049115385.1 Moschus berezovskii | reverse complement strand
AAGGCCTTGGTTACTGCCACTTTTCCTTTTTGCCCTATGGGGCAGCAAAATACCTTGGTTGGCTAGGTAGAATAATTTAGGACTTTTAAGAACCAGGTCTGAAAGTTAATAGCATGGAGACTTGAGGTTTTGGCTTCCTCATCTGTAAAATAGGATAATATTGTCCTCATATCTAATGAGTATTTGATTGTGGACCCACAAACAGCTCCTTTATTCCCACCTTTATTTAGGGTTGATGTGAGAATTGAATATATATAAAATGCCCTCCACAATACTTGGCACAAAGCACTCACATTTTATTGGTCAATTACCTTTTTTTCCAAATTTTTGAACACATCCTTTCATTTATTTGTTTGCTTGTTTTACTGTTAGTTATAGTTTTTATTCAATCTCCAGAGTCCACAGAGCTGTTTTCATTAGATTTTTTTTTTAATTGAATAATCATTGTTTCACAATGTTATGTTATTTTCAGGTCAATTACTTTTTGGCCACTGCAGGTAAAAAAAAAAAATTTTTTTTGTTAATAGTTATTTGGGCCCTTTGCAGAGGGGAATGATCGTTTGGAGCTCTTGGTTGAGAATTAGTATTGTATAAAGTAAATGCTGTACAAATTTCATATTGTACAAATAGCCCTGAGTTAAAATGCAAGTTCTGTTATCTGTGTAACTTTAAACCAGTTATTTCAGTTCTTTGCGCTGCTTTTTCTTTGTGGGTAAAATACGGCCAATATCTCCTTTTCACAGTTGTTCCTAGTTCGAAACAATTTATGCACTTTGTCATGCCAGATGACAAAGTAGCTTGGCTTGTCAGCCTGTAAACACTTACCTTGATAATAAAGAGGATTAGTGAATCAGTTCAGTTCAGTTCAGTTCAGTCGCTCAGTCGTGTCCGACTCTCCGCGACCCCATGAATCACAGCACGCCAGGCCTCCCTGTCCATCACCAACTCCCGGAGTACACTCAAACACATGTCCACAGAGTCGGTGATGCCATCCAGCCATCTCATTCTCCGTCGTCCCCTTCTCCTCCCGCCCCCAACCTTTCCCAGCATCAGAGTCTTTTCCAGTGAGTCAACTCGTCTCATGAGGTGGCCAAAGTATTGGAGTTTCAGCTTTAGCATCAGTCCCTCCAATGAACATCCAGGATTGATCTCCTTTAGAATGGACTGGTTGGATCTCCTTGCAGTCCAAGGGACTCTCAAGAGTCTTCTCCAACACCACAGTTCAAAAGCATCGATTCTTCGGCGATCAGCTTTCTTCACAGTCCAACTCTCACATCCATACATGACCACGGGAAAAACCATTGCCTTGACTAGACGGACCTTGGTCGGCAAAGTAATGTCTCTGCTTTTTAATATACTATCAAGGTTGGTCATAACTTTCCTTCCAAGGAGCAAGCGTCTTTTAATTTCATGGCTGCAATCAGCATCTGCAGTGATTTTGGAGCCCAAAAAAACAAAGTCTGACACTGTTTCCACTGTTTTTCCATCTATTTCCCATGAAGTGATGGGACCAGATGCCATGATCTTTGTTTTCTGAATGTTGAGCTTCAAGCCAACCTTTTCACTCTCCTCTTTCACTTTCATCAAGAGGCTTTTGAGTTCCTCTTCACTTTCTGCCATAAGGGTAGTGTCATCTGCATATCTGAGGTTATTGATATTTCTCCCAGCAATCTTGATTCCAGCTTGTGCTTCTTCCAGCCCAGCGTTCCTCATGATGTACTCTGCATATAAGTTAAATAAGCAAGGTGACAATATACAACCTTGACGCACTCCTTTTCCTATTTGGAACCAGTCTGTTGTTCCATGACCGGTTCTAACTGTTGCTTCCTGACCTGCATACAGGTTTCTCAAGAGGCAGGTCAGGTGGTCTGGGATTCCCATCTCTTTCAGAATGTTCCACAGTTTATTGTGATCCACACAGTCAAAGGCTTTGGCATAGTCAATGAAGCAGAAATAGATGTTTTTCTGAAACTCTCTTGCTTTCTCCATGATCCAGCGGATGTTGGCAATTTGATCTCTGGTGCCTCTGCCTTTTCTAAAACCTGCTTGAACATCTGGGAGTTCACGGTTTACATACTGCTGAAGCCTGGCTTGGAGAATTTTGAGCATGACTTTACTCGCGTGTGAGATGAGTGCAATTGTGCGGTAGTTTGAGCATTCTTTGGCATTGCCTTTCTTTGGGATTGGAATGAAGACTGACCTCTTCCAGTCCTGTGGCCACTGCTGAGTTTTCCAAATCTGCTGGCATATTGAGTGCAGCACTTTCACAGCATCATCTTTCAAGACTTGAAATAGCTCAACTGGAATTCCATCACCACCACTAGCTTTGTTCGTAGTGATGCTTTCTAAGGCCCACTTGACTTCACATTCCAAGATGTCTGGCTCTAGGTCAGTGATCACATTATCGTGACTATCTTGGTCGTGAAGATCTTTTTTGTACAGTTCTTCTGTGTATTCCTGCCACCTCTTCTTAATATCTTCTGCTTCTGTTAGGTCCATACCATTTCTGTCCTTTATCGAGCCCATCTTTGCATGAAAAGTTCCCTTGGAATCTCTAATTTTCTTGAAGAGGTCTCTTGTTTTTCCTATTCTGTTGTTTTCCTCTATTTCTTTGCATTGATCACTGAGGAAGGCTTTCTTATCTCTCCTTGCTATTCTTTGGAACTCTGCATTCAGATGCTTATATCTTTCCTTTTCTCCTTTGCTTTTCGCCTCTCTTCTTTTTACAGCTATTTGTAAGGCCTCCTCAGACAGCCATTTCGCTCTTTTGCATTTCTTTTCCATGGGGATGGTCTTGTTCCCTGTCTCCTGTACAATGTCACGAACCTCCGTCCAGAGTTCATCAGGCACTCTATCAATCAGATCTAGTCCCTTAAATCTATTTCTCACTTCCACTGCATAATCATAAGGGATTTGATTGAGGTCATATCTGAATGGTCTAGTGGTTTTCCCTACTTTCTTCAATTTAAGTCTGAACTTCGCAATAAGGAGTTCATGATCTGAGCCACAGTCAGCTCCTGGTCTTGTTTTCGCTAACTGTATACAGCTTCTCCATCTTTGGTTGCAAAGAATATAATCAATCTGATTTCGGTGTTGACCATCTGGTGATGTCCATGTGTAGAGTCTTCTCTTGTGTTGTTGGAAGAGGGTGTTTGCTATGACCAGTGCATTCTCTTGACAAAACTCTATTAGCCTTTGCCCTGCTTCATTCCGTGCTCCAAGGCCAAATTTGCCAGTTACTCCAGGTGTTTCTTGACTTCCTACTTTTGCATTCCAGTCCCCTATAATGAAAAGGACATCTTTTTTGGGTGTTAGTTCTAAAAGGTCTTGTAGGTCTTCATAGAACCGATTAACTTCGGCTTCTTCAGCAGTACTGGTTGGGGCATAGGCCTGGATTACTGTAATATTGAATGGTTTGCCTTGGAAACGAACAGAAATCATCCTGTCATTTTTAAGATTGCATCCAAGTACTGCATTTCGGACTCTTTTGTTGACCATGATGGCTACTCCATTTCTTCTAAGGGATTCCTGCCCACAGTAGTAGATATAATGGTCATCCGAGTTAAATTCACCCATTCCAGTCCATTTTAGTTCACTGATTCCTAGAATGTCGACATTCACTCTTGCCATCTCCTGTTTGACCACTTCCAATTTGCCTTGATTCATGGACCTAACATTCCAGGTTCCTATGCAATATTGCTCTTTACAGCACCGGACCTTGTTTCTATCATTGGTCACATCCACAACTGGGTATTGGTTTTGCTTTTGCTCCATCCCTTTATTCCTTCTATAGTTATTTCTCCACTGAGCTCCAGTAGCATACTGGGCACCTACCGACCTGGGGAATTCCTCATTCAGTATCCTATCATTTTGCCCTTTGTTACTGTTCACGGGGTTCTCAAGGCAAGTATACTGAAGTGGTTTGCCATTCCCTTCTCCAGGGGACCACATTCGGCTGTGGTCCATGTGATTAGATCAGCTAGTTTCCTGTGATTATGATTTCAGTTTGTCTGCCCTCTGGTGCCCCCTAGCAATACCTACCGTCTTATTTCGGTTTCCCTTACCTTGGTCGTGGAAAATCTCTTCACAGCCGCTCCAGCAAAGTGCAGCTGCTGTACCTTACCTTGGACGAGGGGTATCTCCTCAAGGCCCCCCCCCCTGACCTTGAACGCGGAGTAGCTCCTCTCGGCCCTCCTGCGCCCGCGCAGCCACCGCCTGTTGGACGTGGGGTAGCTCCTCTCGGCCGCCGGCCCTGGCCTCAGGCGTGGGGTAGCTCCTCACGGCCGCACCTCTTTGTGTGGCTCGTTGCGCCCGGGCCGGCGTCTCTCGCGTCGCGTCTGCGCCGCCGGGGCCGGCGTCTCGAATAAACAGCTGTAAAGTATATACCTTCCCATTGGAATGAAGAATGACACTGAGAAAATGTGTTGTGATGGCCAAGTGTATGTGGGGGAAGGGGCCTGGGAATGGACATCATCTTCTCAGTAGGAACAAAATGACGTCTGTGACACTTGCTGAAGCAGAAACGTGTTCTAGTTTCAGAAAAATTAGTATGGGGTTTAATTTCAAGCACAGAGGATTGGAGTGCCTTTGGGACAGACTGAAATAGATATTTAAACTGGTTGCAAAAAAAAGATTATGTGGTCTATTACACAGAAGATGCTGCTGCTGTTAGTACTCTCTACTCTCTTAGAATGGAGCCTTCCAGAGTCCTTGGTTATTTTGGAGTTTGTTGAATTTCAAAGAATTACCCTGTATCTGCCTTATTTTTCTAAGGTACACTATGCACCTGTGTTTAGATACTTAATAACTGGGAAGGAAAATACCAATAATAGTTTACTAATGAACCCTAC
This sequence comes from Moschus berezovskii, assembly GCF_049115385.1. Taxonomy (NCBI): domain Eukaryota; kingdom Metazoa; phylum Chordata; class Mammalia; order Artiodactyla; family Moschidae; genus Moschus; species Moschus berezovskii. The sequence continues at coordinate 67,427,650 of NC_142475.1, read as the reverse complement.
TAAATTCATATATCAAATCCCTAATAATACCCAGAAGCCTTTTCATAGATCCAGATGAACTCAAGAGATTATCATGCGAGTCCAAGAGTTGCTTCATATGACTGACTGTGAAACAGTTTCTCTTCTTCATTCTTTTCCCTTTTGATTAACTGATGGCATGTTCGTGTAATTTTTTGTTCATCCAGTTATTTAATGATATTAATATTTGCATTTTCACTCCAGTGATCTTGTTTTTGCTTCTTATCCTTACTGTTCTCACCAGTGGAGGAACTTTGCAGAACATAAGCAAATTCCTTCACATTCTAATACAGTTAGAGCACAAGTGAAGCAGATGACTGCCTTGTGAACAAGGATTTTAATAAACTTTTGTTCTGGGTTTCTTTAATGGATTTCATTGGTCCCAACCAATGAGCACCATGGGAATGGATTTCTCAAGAACCTTTACAAAGGATCCTTGCCAAAATTTGAATTTCCTGTCAGTGTTTAAGAGGTGACTGATTTAACTTCTCTTTTTCATTAAGACTGCATTTTAACTGGATCTGGAAAAGAAATTAGGTTTTAAGAGCTAGGATAGGTACTCATACGTTTATTAGAGGTGTTGAGTATTATAATTGGTATTTGCTTTAATTAGTATTTGCTTTAATTCTTTGGCTATATTGTGGGAAGTGGTTTCCTAGGAATGAGCTGAGGGTAGACCAACCATCAGGAGACTGTTTGGTCCCAGGCATTAGGTAGCAGTGACTTGGACTAGAAAGGTGGTATGAGGTTGGTGAGAAGTAGACAGATTCATAAGAGACAAAGGGGGGATAGTTGATGATACTCAGTGATCTACTGAATATGGAAATTGAGGGAAAAGGAAGAAGTCAGCACTGATACTCGTTTCTGACTGAAGCATTCCCCGTTAAGAGCCAGGGGTATCATTTTGCTGTTTCTGTGGAACAGCTTACCAGAGACTTAGTGGCTTAAAACAACACAGTTTTATTCTCAGACAGAGCTGGAGGTCAGGGGTCTGAAGGTTAAATCCCTGGGCTAAAATCTGCGTGTCAGAAGGGCCGTGTTCCTTGGTGGAGGCTCTGGGGGAGAGTTGTTCTCTTGCCTTTCTCAGCTTCTGGGGGCTGTCACATTCCTTCCATCTTCCTGTGTAGCGGTGGCCAGTCCGGTCTTTCTCATCCTGCATCACTGTGACATTGACCCTCTTGCTCTCCTTCACTAATAGAGGCCCTCGTGATTGTATTGTTAATAGGTGTACCCAGAGTAACCCAGGATAATTTATCTTCCCTTCTCAAGGTCAGTTGCAACCTTAATTCCCTCTCTCCATGGAATGTCCCTACTCACAGGTTCTGCAGATTAGGAAATGGAACCTTTGCGGGGGGGCCTTTATTCTGCCTACCACAAATGGGAACTCAAGGACTAGTGTTTTGAGGGAAATGAATTCAGTTTTAGATATGTCTCCAAGTGGAGACGACCACTAAGCAGTTGGTCTTTGAGTTCGGGATAAAAAAGGTAAGTATTTGGGAACAGCGTACCCAAGGGAATTGAAGCCATGCAATGTGTATTTGTTACTTAGAATATGTGAAATGAGCAGAGGGTCTGGGCCAGCATCCTGGGTTCTGGGTAAAGCTACAGACAGATGAGATAGAGGAGGGGCTGAGCACATCTAGCAGGATTTGGTTTCAGGGAGGTGGTTCTGTCTTCACCCAGAAAGGATCCTAAAGCATCTTTTTAAACCTCCTTCTATTACAGATCAGGAAACTGAGGCCCAGAAAGATGAAATAACTTGTCTAAGATAGTTGAACTAGTTAACAGATGTACTTCTTGATTTCTTCTTCAGTTTGTCTGCCACACTGCATCCAAGTCCATTTAATCTTTTCAGTTTGAAGATGGTGTTGAGAAGAGATTTCATATGTGTGTGTGTGTTTCGTAGGTGTTCTGAATACCAAGAAAGTAAGTTGTAGTAATAATGTTATCTGGCTAATGCCTTACTTACATGCAAGTAAAATTCTTTACACCAAATAGCAGTTAAGAATTATTTTTTTTTTAATCATGTAGACTTTTCTAAATGCAGCTTCATCTCTTTTTTCTGTCTCCCTTTCTGCTCATTTGGTTGTTCTGTGCTCTCTGTCTCTCTCTTTTAAATAAACTTTTTATTATTAGTTTTACAGAAAGTTGTAGAAAACTCAGAGTTTCCATGTACGCTCACACAGATCCCCTACTTGTTGAGATATTGCATTCCCATGGTATGTTTGTCAGAACTAAGAATCAACATTGGTGCTTTACTATTGACTAAAGCAAATGGTACACTGGAGACCTTTCAGATTTCACTGGTGTCTTTTTTCACGACAGTGTCCACGATCCAGCCCTGGCTGTCACGCTGCATTCAGTCACCATCTCTTGTCGCATCTTAGTTTGTTTCTGTTCTTCTCCATTTTTTTTTTCTTGGTTTTTATAACCTTGGCAGCTTTGAGGAATCCTGGTTAGATATTCTGTAGAATGTCCCTGAGTTTGGGTTTGTCATAGTTAGAGTGAGATTATGTGGTTTTGGCAGGAAGACCATGAAAGTCAAGAGCCCTTCTCATCACATGTTACCGGGGGTACCCATCATCAACACATCAACATGTTTGCTGTGATACAGATTTTTGGCACCTGGCCCCAGGAGTGTTTATCAGGTTTGTATACTGTAAAGTTACTTTTTTCTCCCTCTACATACTGTTCTTTGGAAACAAGTCATTAAATCTACCCACACAAGTGAGGAGAGTTAAGCTCCGCCTCTTAGAGGGACAAATATCAACATACACAGTTGGGAATTCTTTGGTAAAGAATTGTGTTTCCCCTGTCCCAGTTCCTAAATCATCTGTTTCTCCAAGGCGTTCTGGTTCCATTTATCAGAAATTGATATTTAGAAACTAAGATCTGGGCTCTCGGTATGCTTATCGGTGGCACTCGTGGTAAAGAATCCGCCTTTCAGTGCTGAAGACTCGGGTTTGATCCCTAGGTTGGGAAGATCCCCTGGATGAGGCATGGCAACGCACTTCAGTATCCTTGCCTGGAGAATCCAATGGACAGAGGAGCCTGGTAGGGTACAGTCTGTGGGGTCGCAAAAGACTCTGACACAACTGAAGAGACTTAGCATGCAGCAGAATGTCACTGCTTCTAGGCCCTTTCAGTAGTCAGAGATAGGAAGTGTATGCATGAATACTAACAGATATGAACACATAGCTGTCATTGTTTCTGTATCTGTCCATCTGTATCTGCATTAAGGTATCCGTGTGTTCATGCTGATGTCTTGAACTCTTATCTAGTATCACATGCTAAAATTGTAGTCTTCTTCCTTTGCTTATCTGTAACTTCCCTCTTCAACATTAAGAGACTTGGTTCCCACTGTCCACCATCCAGATACTTTTTTTTGTAAAGCAGTTTCATAATTGTTAGCCCATACCTCCATGATGGACAACATTATAAGCTAGCATACAGTGTTTATGTACAGTTCTTTTTTGTCTGTAGTATTAAACAGTTTTCAGTTAAAACACCATTCAGGGTTGCTTAAGTCAGCTCCCTTTCCCTCCAGCTTCCTTCAATGAGCTTATGTCAGATATCTGTAATGCAGGTAAATTCCTCTGTCATAATCTACATTCCATCCCGGGATCCATCAGGTCCCTGATTGTTGCTGTGTTGTGGTTCACGTTGTTTTGTATACATGAAGGTTTTGTGAGTTAAATTTGTATGGGTTTTGACATTCCAATCTCTGTCTGAAAATGTGTACTATACTGAAGACATGTTTACTAGCAGCAGTGTTGGAAGTGTTATTCTGAGAGCAAGACTGTGAATGAGACCATAGTCAGTTTTGTAGGTCGGCAGTCAGGGTTAATGAATCTTCTGTGTTCAGAGGTCAGAAATAGTTCATGAATCAGGAGCCTTCAGTCATCGCATGTTTGGAGGTGTTGGGGTTTAGAGGATTAGGCATATTTCAAATACAAGGTAAAGAGTTATGTTATATCACTCAATCAGGACACAGGTATTGGAACTTAAAAGTGACAGCAAATGAAATCTACATAAAAGGACATAGGTGTATGTGGTACACAGCCAACAGGAGCAACATGGCAGTAGCTGCAGTAAGTTCTGAAGTGGAAAAAATGCTTGGGGATTGTTAGTACTTGAAGGGAAAGGTTCTGTCTCTTCGAAACCCCTATAGAAATGTTTCTCAAACTGCCGTCCTCAACAGCTTGTCATAGAAACAACTGGAATGCTTATTTAAAATTTCAGAAGCCAAGCCCAGGAATCTGTGTTTTAAAAAAGCAGCCCAAGTAGTTCTGATTCCTCCTGAAGTTTGAAAACCTCTGCGCATTGTAGTGAGAGTGGGATGCCTTGAAGGAAGTAGCTGTACGCTTGTGTTTACTAAGTGAGTTCCACATATGCCTTCTGATCAGAAAGCTGATTTTGCAAATACTATTAGAAAAATACCTAATGCTTATTGAGTGTCCATTCCGTGCTGAGTGCTTTTAGTAGAGCAGCTCATTTAGTTTCTGTGGAGAAGATACTATTATTATCCTCTTAACAGAAGATTAATAAAATTAAGGTTTAAGAAGTTTGGATAATTTTGACAAATAATTCTTTACTGGTAGGTTCAATTCAAACCCGGGCATTCTACCCACAGAGCCCATGTTGTTAATTATGTTTGAAATCTTTGCTTTTGGGGGTTCATGCCATGCATCTTTATAGTTTCGGAGATAAATTAGCCCATCTAAGACAGAAGAAGAGACTGTTAAAGTCACACTGCTATTTTGGTGCTTCAACAACTAAAAGTTTACATATGTTCATATTTTATTGTTCATATTCAGCTCTCAAGGAAGTGGTGTTATAGTGATATTCCTGAACCCTAAGAAGAGGCATGTATCCTAAAACAATTTTAAAACTGTTAAATGGTACTTAAAATAATATGACAATGTCACATTAACGTAAAAGTACAGTACATGGAGCATTAGAGTAAGATCACAGATGTACAGACCGTTAGAACTGAAATGGACTTTAAGGTCATCAGTTCCCTCTTACAACAAGGGAACTGAGACCCAGAAGATGAATTTATTAACTCCAAGTCTCTGAGCGAATTACCAAGAGCCCGTTGTCCTGATTGAGTTGAAGACCATTTCTACTTTTGTTCTGTTTCTTAACTATCTTTATGAAACAATTAAAAAATTTCTAACTGGAATTGTTTTTAAAATCCATTCCACTTAGTTGGACCTGATTAAAAGTTGCGTAGATGTTCACTGGGGGATGACAATCTATGGCTGAAATTAGAAGCAAATATAGTAAATTTGGAAGGAACATTGGATACATTTACAAAAATAGATATTTGAGTAAATGACTAGGATACTTAAGCCGGAAAGTTTGTTTTAAAACAAAGGCTTTTGTAGAAGGTATTATTTATGTGATCTTATATTCAGTTCTGGTTTTCTAGTCTAATAAAGAGGCCTAAAATAATTCAGGAGTATAAAAATAGGAAAACAGCTGGCTGAGTTCTAGATTTGTTGAAAACATAGATTTGAAGTAACAGTTCCTTTTTTGTCTTAAAATTCTTTGAATTCAGAAAGTCTCTCAGAGAAAAGCAACTTACGTTTTAACTGTAAAACATATATTAGAACTGTGCACCTCTGGGACTTCCCTGGTAGTCGAGTGGTTAAGACTCTGCTTCCACTGCCAGAGGTGTGGGTTCAATCCCTGGTCAGGGACCTAAGATCCTACATGCTGCTCTGTGCAGCCAAAAAAAGATTTCTGAGAACAAGGCCCCTCACAGTTTACTGGGCTTCAGAATCCCCTTTGAGTATAGTGTTAATCACACAGTTGTGTCCAACACTTTGCGACTCCAAGGACTGTAACCTGCCAGGCTGCTCTGTCCATGGAGTTTTGCAGGCAAGAATACTAGAGTGGGTTGCCATGCCCTCCTCCAGGGGATCTTCATGACCCAGTGAAGCCACCTTCACCGCTGAGCCACCAGGGAAGCCTGAGGACTTGTTAAAATACAGATTGCTGGTCCCCACCTCAGCATTTCCAATTCTGCTAGTTATTTGGTGTCGGACCTGAGAGTTTGCATTTCTAGCAAGTTTTCTGGGGAATTGCTGATGCTGCTTCTCAGACAACCACACTTTGAGAACACGGAATTCGAGAAAACGGTTTATAATGAAAAGCAATCATACTCTGGTGAGGTAATTATAGACTAAAAGCTGGTTTCTTTGGTATCTGTTACATAAAAGATTTCTGTTGATTCATGTTTCCATACTTTACTAGTAAAACCATAATGATGACAGTGAGAGACATTAAAATGTTGTGAAGTCCCATCTGAGTCACTGTGATTAAATTAAATTAAATGTGGTTTAAATTATATGGTTAAATGTACTTTTTTGGTAATGTAGTTGTCTGAAAATTAGGAATTTGTGTGTGGAGTCCATTAAGGGGATATTTACATTTATTTATTTTGGGGTACACTGGGTTTCGTTGCTTTGCTTGGGCTTCCTCTAGTTGCAGAGAGTGGGGCCTTCCCATTGTGGTGGCTTCTCGTTGTGGAGCACAGGCTGTCAGCACATGGGCTCTCAGTAGTTGTTACTCTCAGGCCCTTTCAGCAAGAGGACTCAATAGTCGTGGCACGTGGGCTTAGTTGTTCTGAGCCATGTGGGATCTTCCTGGACCAGAGATCGAATCTATGTCCTCTGCATGTGTATTCTTATCCACTGTGCTATCAACAGTGTTTCAGTTTGCATTTCCTGGATGACCAATACTGTCAAGTACCTGTTCATGTGCTTTTTTTGGCATGCATCTCTCATGAAAGTGAAAGTTGCTTAGTCGTGTCCAACTCTTTGCAACCCCATGGACTATACAGTCCATGGAATTCTCCAGGCCAGAATATTGGAGTGGGTAGCCTTTCCCTTCTCCAGGGCATCTTCCCAACCCAGGGATCGAACCTAGGTCTCCTGCATTACAAGTGCATCCTTGACCAGCTGAGCCACAAGGGAAGCCCAGGAATACTGGAGTGGGTAGCCTATCCCTTCTTCAGCGGATCTTCCCGACCCAGGAATCGAACCGGGGTCTCCTGCATTGCAGGCATATTCTTTACTAACTGAGCTATTAGGGAAGTCCTACCTCTCCTGAAATATCTATTCAAATATTGTTTCCAGTTGTTTGGGGCTGTGTTCGTTTGTTTGAGAGTTCTTTTTATATTCTGAGTACAGTTCTTTATCAGATATATGATTTGTGAATATCTTCTCCCCATCTGCACTCCTAGCATTATTTCAAGAGTGGAAGTTGTACATTTTGATGACTCCAACTTATCCACTTGCTCCTTTATGGATTGTGTTTTTGGTTTTGTATCCAAGAAATCTTGGATACAAAATCCAAGTCTAACCCAAGTTTGCAAAAATTTTCTAATTTTTTCTGGAAGATTTATGGTTTTATGTTTTACATTTAAGTCTGCAATCCATTCTGATTAAATTTTTGTGTTTGGTGCAAGGTAGGAGGTATAGCGGAGAAGGCACTGGCAAGCCACTCCAGTACTCTTGCCTAGAAAATCCCATGGATGGAGGAGCCTGGTAGGCTGCAGTCCGTGGGGTCGCTAAGGGTCGGACACGACTGAGCGAGTTCACTTCCACTTTTCACTTTCACACATTGGAGAAGGAAATGGCAACCCACTCCAGTGTTCTTGCCTGGAGAATCCCAGGGACGGGGGAGCCTGGTGGGCTTCCGTCTATGGGGTCACACAGAGTCGGACACGACTGAAGTGACTTAGCAACAGCAGTAGCAGCAGCAGGAGGTATAGATCAAAAACAAAGATTATTGTTTTTTTCTTTTTGCATATGATAGACAGTTGTCCCAGCATCACTTGTTGAAATGACTGTCCTTTCTCCATTTCTCTTTGCTTCTTTGTCAGATCAATTGTGCATATATGTTGTGTGTTGTTACTTCTTGACTCTATTTTGTTCTTTGGGCCTGTCTTTATCCCAGTACCATGCTATCTGGATTACTAAGGCTTTATTACAAGTCTTGAAATTGGGTAGTGTCAGTCCTCCATCCTTGTCATTTTCACAGTTCTTTCAGCAGTTCTAGGTCCTTTGTATTTCCATTTAAATTTTAGAATCAGTTTCTACAAAAGGTCAGTTCAGTGCAGTCACTCAGTCGTGTCCAACTCGTGTCATGTGACCCCATGGACTGCAGTGTGCCAGGCCTCCCTGTCCATCCATCACCAACTCCCAGAGCATGCTCGAACTCATGTCCATCAAGTCGGTGATGTCATCCAACCATCTGATCCTCTGTTGTCCCCTTCTCCTCGTGCCTTCAATCTTTCCCAGTGTCAGGGTCTTTTCCAATGAGTCAGTTCTTCGCATCAGGTGGTGAAAGGATTGGAGTTGCAGCTTCATCATCAGTCCTTCCAGTGAATATTCAGGACTGATCTCCTTTGGGATGGACTGGTTGGATCTCCTTGCAGTCCAAGGGACTCTCAAGAGTCTTCTCCAACACCACAGTTCAAAAGCATCAGTTCTTTGACTTTCTCAGCTTTCTTTCCAGTCCAACTCTTACATCCATACATGGCTACTGGAAAAACCATGGCTTTGACTAGATGGACCTTTGTTGGGAAAGTAATATCTCTGCTTTTTAATATGCTGTCTAGGTTGGTCATAGCTTTTCTTCCAGTGAGCAAGTGTCTTTTAATTTCATGGCTGCAATCACCATCTGAACTGAATTTGGAGCCCAAGAAAATAAAATCTCTCACTGTTTCCATTGTTTCCCCATCTCTTTGCCATGAAGTGATGGGACCGGATGCCAGGATCTTAGTTTTTTGAATGTTGAGTTTTAAACCAGCTTTTTCACTCTTTTCTTTAACTTTCATCAAGAGGCTCTTCAGTTCCTCTTCACTTTCTGCCATAAGGGTGGTGTCATTTGCATATCTGAGGTTATTGATATTTCTCCCAGCAGTCTTGATTCCAGCTTGTGCTTCATCCGGCCCAGCGTTTATGTACTCTGCATATAAGTTAAATAAGCAGGCTGAGAATATATAGCCTGATGTACTCCTTTCCTGATTTGGAACCAGTCCATTGTTCCATGTCCGGTTCTAACTGTTGCTTCTTGACCTGCATACAGATTTCTTAGGAGGCAGGTCAGGTGGTCTGGTGTTCCCATCTCTTTAAGAATTTTCCACAGTTTGTCGTGATCCACACAGTCAAAGGCTTTGGTATAGTCAATAGAGCAGAAATAGATGTTTTTTGGGGACTTTCTTGCTTTTTCTATGATCAACGGATGTTGGCCATTTGATCTCTGGTTCCTGTGCCTTTTCTAAATCCAGTTTGAACATCTGGAAGTTCTCACTTCACATACTGTTAAAGCCTTGCTTGGAGAATTTTGAGCATTACTTTGCTAGTGTGTGAGATGAGTGCAATCGTGAGGTAGTTTGAATATTCTTTGGCATTGCCTTTCTTTGGGATTGAAATGAAAACTGACCTTTTCCAGTCCTTGGCCACTGGTGAGTTTTCCAAATTTGCTGGCATACTGAGTGTAGCACTTTCACAGCATCATCTTTTAGGACTTGAAATAGCTCAACTGGAATTACATCACCTCCACTAGCTTTGTTCATAATAATGCTTCCTAAGGCCCTCTTGACTTTGGACTCCAGGATGTCTGGCTCTAGGTGAGTGATCACACCATCGTGGTTATCTGGTTCATTAAGCTCTTTTTTGTATACTTCTGTAGTTTTATATACAAAATGAGCAAGGCAAAGGCTAACAGAGTTTTGCCAAGAGATTTCACAGAGAAGACTCTGCACATGGAAATCACCAGATGGTCAACACTGAAATCAGATTAATTCTATTCTTTGCAGCCAAAGATGGAGAAGCTCTATACAGTCAGGAAAAACAAGACTGAGAACTGACTGTGGCTCAGATCATGAACTTCCTTATTGCCAAATTCAGACTTGAATTGAAGAAAGTAGGGGAAACCACTAGACTATTCAGGTATGACTTAAATCAAATCCGTTATGATTATACCGTGGAAGTGACAAATAGATTCAAGGGTTAGATCTGATAGAGTGCCTGAAGAGCTGTGGCCGGAGGTTTGTGACATTGTTTAGGAGGCCATCCCCAAGAAAAAGAAATGCAGAAAGGCAAAATAGTTGTCTGAGGAGGTCTTACAAATAGCTGAGAAAAGAAGAGAAGGTAAAGGCGAAAGAGAAAAAGATATACTCATCTGAATGCAGAGTTCCAAAGAATAGCAAGGAGAGATAAGAAAGCCTTCCTCAGTGATCAATGCAAAGAAATAGACGAAAACAATAGAATGGGAAAGACTAGAGATCTCTTCACAAAAATTAAAGATACCAAGGGAACATTTCATGCAAAGATGGGCGCAGTAAAGGACAGAAATGGTATGGACCTAACAGAATCAGAAGATATTAAGAAAAGGTGGCAAGAATACACAGAAGAACTATACAATTTCTGTAAAATGTCTGCTGAAAATTTTTGTTTGTTTGTTTGTTTTGATTGGTATTGTGTGCCCTGCAGCCCGGAAACTCCCTCATGATAGTAAGATGGGCTGTTACAGGACCTTATGTGTTTTCAGTCACTGTCCTTCCTTCCTTCTTGCATATGTCTGTTGTCTTGCAAACAGCTTTTCATTTATTTCACTTTGAATTTTTGGGGTGTCATAGGCAGAATAATATATGTGGTTCTCATGATTCTGTCTTGGCCAGAAGTGGAAGTACTATGGTAGGCTTTTGAAAAACAAGAGTAACATCTCTTGAGAAGGAGAATTGATACCAACATAGAAGGTGGATTGGAGCAGAAAAGATATTGAAAAGGGACGTCATTAAGGAAGCAAACTGCTAATGTGAGAAAGAAACAAGAAAGATTGAAATTAAGGCAGCTGTAATTGGGAAGGAGATAAAAGTTGAGTTAATCAGGCAGAGCTGATAGAACTCGGTAACTAGTTCAGTGTGTGTGTGTTAGTTGCTCAATTGTGTGCAACTGTTTGTGACTGGAGCCCACCAGGCTCCTCTGTCCGTGGAATTCTCTAGGCAAGAATATAGGAGTGGGTTGCCATTCTCTTCTCCAGGGGATCTTCCTGACCCAGGGATCAACCTGGGGTCTCTCGCATTGCAGGCAGATTCTTTACCAGCTGAGCCACCAGGGAAGCCCAATATGAAAGTTCAGTGTGGAGGATGCTAAAGGGAGAAGTCAAGATGACGTCAGGGGTTAGGTCTTGAATAACGTTTATTTCTGTTGCGGTGCAGAGACTGGGTGCCTGTGTGTGGGATGTGATTGATTGGGCCCTGCCATTTTATAAATACTACTGCAGTGTTCCAGAACCGGTTAGTTACTCATTTAATATTAATAGTTCTTTATTTCTTACTTTGCAGTTCACTGTTGTTGTCATCCAGAAATTGATACAGTAGTGGGTGATAATTCCTATTACAGAAGTAGTCTACTTCATCCAGCAAAGCGTTCTCTGAGACACTTCCAGTCAGTTTAAGTGTTTATAGATGATCCTTTCTTTGATAAAGAAGCTTTTAAGAAGGCACGACAGAGACAGTATTCGGAGTCACTACTGATTTAAGTCTGGTAAAGTGAAGTCAAAGAAAACAAATGTTAGAAATGATGAGATAAGTAGTGAGAAAAATAGGAATCATAGTATAAAATCTCAGAGACATCTTTTCAGGATCTTGCACTATTCGGAGTTACAGACCTAAGGAAAGATGCTGATTAGCTAGTACAGTTACTAAAATGTGTATGGTAAGTTGTGATAGATTTATTTTTTGGAGCTGTCAATGATTGAAGTTTAACAGATTGATTTGCCATTGTTTTTACGAAATCAAATATATTTTTATTTTCTGAAAGTAATTAGCATAGAATTTATCCTCCAACAGATAGGATTATGGAATATAGTTGTTCCCTCCTTCTGTAGTGGTGGCCCTTCCACTCTTGAAGAAATGTTTCTCAGAAGAAAATACTTCTCATTTAGACCAACACTTGATAGGTAAATGAGAGAGATTATAGTCCCTGTCTCCATAGGTCTTATGATCTAATAACTTCTTATCTCCTCAAACTTACCTTTATAGTTTTTGTGGACTTAATTTTTATTTAATTAAAGTGTTCCTTAATTAACTTTCTGTTTTAAAGTAGGCTGACCCCATTTGTATTTTTTTTCTTGGTTTAAATTTATTTGGAGTGAGTATGGTGATAGGCTGGTCTGAGGTAGTTGCTGTTCATTAACATCATTTTGAGTAGCCATCTCATTTTATGAACTTACTAGATGTTTTTGTTCTTGATCATTATAGTTTTTCTCCACTCCTCCGTCCCCTGTGGGTTTTTTTTTTTTTTTGGACTAGAGTGACTGCCTTGGTATGGTAGGGATGGTTTCTAATCTAGTGTGCATAGATCTTAGGAAGACATTAGACAAAGTCTTCAGTTCAGTTCAGTTGCTCAGTCGTGTCCGACTCTTTGCGACCCCACAGCACGCCAGGCCTCCCTGTCCATCACCAACTCCCGGAGTTCACTCAAACTCATGTCCATCGAGTCAGTGATGCCATCCAGCCATCTCACTCTCTGTCATACCCGTCTCCTCCCATCCCCAATCCTTCCCAGCATCAGAGTCTTTTCCAGTGAGTCAACTCGTCGCATGAGGTGGCCAAAGTATTGGAGTTTCAGCTTTAGCATCAGTCCTTCCAATGAACACCTGGGATTGATCTCCTTCAGAATGGACTGGTTGGATCTCCTTGCAGTCCAAGGGACTCTCAAGAGTCTTCTCCAGCACCACAGTTCAAAAGCATCAATTCTTCGGTGATCAGGTTTCTTCACAGTCCAACTCTCACATCCATACATGACCACGGGAAGTCTTATGACTTGGAACATAGGTTATGCCCAAAGGTTGATGATTATTGAGGTAGTTAGCAAAATGGACTCTGTTGCTTAATCAACCCTGATTTGAGTCTTCTCTTTGCAGTTTGTTATTTGTATGATATTGGCTCAAGGTTCTTTACCTCTTGAGCTCATTTTTTTTTTTAAAGTTTTTTCCTTCCATCGAAAGAGGAATGACAGTGTCTTCTCCACAGTTATTGCAAGGGTTGAATGAAATGATGCATGTAAGTTGCTTAGCATAATGTCTGACATAGACAGTGCTCAATAAATGTTAGCTATTATTTCATTTAACTTCTTGAAAAAATAGAAAGAAAGAGGGGTTGGATTTATGGATCATAGAAGATAGGGGACGCTACCTGTTACTTAGATGACATTTTAAAATTCAGAAAGACCTCCACCTCCTGAATGAAATAGAATGCCAGATTTCAGAAACATAAAATCTGACATCTTAAATTTTGAATATTAGATTGAAAAATTCAGTGGTACTAATGTAGGAAGGGAGAGGTCTACTTTAATAGCAGTTCCTGTTGAAGTTTTTTTTTTTTTTTTGACAAAGTCAACCCAGGATCACAGTGGTACACATGGAATAATTGTATTATCATAGTCTCAATTGGTTAATGTGTCATTGTAATTACTGTTTTTTTTTTTTTTATTCTGGAGTCCATCTTTAAAAAGGAACATGGGTACATGAAGGCAGGAACTTGAGGCTCAATTATTTATTCTGATGAAGCAAAGACTTGCAGAGTGGGAGACACTGAGCAGCCACCTTAAGTAGTCCTTCCTGTCTTTGAAGGACTGTAATCTGGGAGAGTTGACTCTGTGTGTCCCCAGCAGGTGCTCTTCTGCAGCTCTGGAGTTGAGGACCAGGGTTTAAGTTCTACATCTGACACTGAGGCATGACTTCAGTGGCATCACTTAACCTCTCTGAGCCTCAATTTCCTCAACCATATAAAACAGAGAGTAAAATCACTCCATAAGGAGGTTATGAGGTGTCAGTGAGTTAATGTGTGTGAAAGAGCAATTCAGATTTATGGTTGTCATTGCCTCGAGTTGTTCTAGAAGGCGCTGAGTCAGCTCTTTCTTTGGAATGATTCTAATAATTAGAGCCATTTGATGGAGAAATGAGCTTTCACCTAATGCCAAGGCCACATCATCATATGAGGGCTTTTTAGAAACTTCTGTGTAGAATGGAAATTTGTAAGCATCCTTTGAGCGGATATAGGGTGTTTACCTTGTTTATTGCTCTCTCCAGGGCACCCAGCACCGCGCCAGGCACATGGTCTGTGTTTGGTAGGTGTTTGTTCACTGAGTGAATGGAAATTTCCCCCTAACACTCACATTGTGTTCTTTGTTTAGCATCACTCTTTCCTGGTATTTAATGTTCATGTTCTTCTCCCAGATGTTCTTGTTTACCTTTACATATTTTAAAATGGATATTTTGACAGTAAACTGAAGCAGCCACTCATAGTTCTTTCTATTCAGGCACATTTACTGAAGACTAGGGCAGAGAGACGGAGAGGGCAGTGGCACCCCACTCTGGTGCTCTTGCCTGGAAAATCCCATGGGCAGAGCAGCCTGGTAGGCTGCAGTCCATGGGGTCATGGCTGAGTGACTTCACTTTCACTTTCATGCACTGGAGAAGGAAATTGCAACCCACTCCAGCGTTCTTGCCTGGAGAATCCCAGGAACGGGGGAGCCTGGTGGGCTGCCGTCTATGGGATCGCACAGAGTCGGACATGACTGAAGCGACTTAGCAGCAGCAGCAGCAGGGCAGAGAGAAAATATTTATGCAGTTGTCAGTGTGAGGCATTGTGAGAGCTGTTTTTCTAAAGTTTGGCCATTTAATAAAATTTCTTGTTTCTCTACTTCTGTATGTGTTTTCTGTAAGTATCTGCTTCTGTAAGTATATATAGACACTTTTAAGAGAGGACGCCTTATACATCTTCTCTTAAGAATCCACAACCTTATACATAAAATATTTCCATGGGATTACATTCCCAAGAACCTCATAGCAATGGTTGCCTCTGAGGAGGGAATTTGGAGATTGGAGACACCACGTTACGGTACTGGTTGAATTTTTCAACTATGTTTAGTTAATTTCTTAACTATATACTTTATTACTTTGAAAAAGTGGGATGACCCAGAGAGAGAGAGAGAGAGAGTCACTCAGTCATGCCTAACTCTTTGCGACCCCATGGACTGTAGCCTACCAGGCTCCTCCGTCCATGGGATCTTTCAGGCAGGAGTACTGGAGTGGGTTGCCATTTCCTTTTCCAGGGGATCTTCCCAACCCAGGGATCGAACCCAGGTCTCCCTCATTGCAGGCAGACACTTTACCATCTGAGCCACCAGGTAAGCCAGGAGATAACCTAATGATGGATAATTCAGTAGATACTAGGCCATTTGAATAAGCTTTTCAGAGAATTTCTGCTTATATCTGTTTGCTGAGTTTTTCATGGGACAGTTTGTCTTTTTCTTGCCACATTGTATTTAAAAAAATTTTTTTTGTTTCTTTCAAATAGATACTGGTTTAAGTGAAATAGAAAGATTTTACTTGGGGAATATTGCAAAGTACACAAAAGTTAACTGTAAATTAACCTTTGTTTATTTAGAGTCCACTATGTTTAAGACATCCTGTGGGGTGCTTTACCTACATTTTTTCAGTGGTTACGTGAGGTTTAAGCCTCGCTGCCTTTTTTGTCTTTGCTACCATAAATTCATGTGAGAGCTTTGATGTTGAACCAGAACTCAAAGCCAGGCTTTGTTCTTTAAGCCTCCTGAGCTTTCTTCAGCCCCCAAACTATTATCTAAAACTTGGGCACAGCCAGGGACTTGAAAACCAGTGAGAAATGGCAGTCACTGAAACTATGTTGACTGGGATGCTGCTGTAAATATTACATAGTGCCTTGAATTAACTGTTTCTTTCCAGTCTGCTGGGGATTAGATAGGAACAAATGGACAGGAAGGGTATAAGAAAAGGATCTCAATCATATAAAAGACAGACTTAAGGACCTTATAATAGCTAGCCAAAAGACGTCTATGGATATGTTTTAAAATGATAGATACCCGTAGCCTGGGGTTCATAGTGCTTTTGTTGACTGGTAAAGATTAAGATTGTATCCAGAGGTTGAGTTCTAAGTTTTATTCTCCATAGAATGTACTTCAAGCAATATTTTGGGTTATGCCTTTATCATGGTGGTTTATAGATACTGACTACACATCCTAAGGAATATTTATCTATATAATGAAAGGTGGTCGCCATTGCTTTGGGGTAGAATAAGTTAGGCTCTCTTTGACTTTCTCTCACTCTTAGAAGAAGGTAATGTTTAGGAGAATTTCTTAGACCAGAGAACCAATGTATCTTTATTCCATGACTTTTGCATCAAGTGTATTTTACTTATTTGTATGTAATAGTTCAGACACTATTGCACATGCCTTCCATGCTCTTAGTCAGACCTGAGGTCAGATCCTAACTCTACCGTTTATTAACTGTGTGACTTGGGACAAATGATTTAGCCTGAGTGAGCATCAGTTTCCTTGTCTTGAAATGATATTTACCAAGACCTCATTTACTCTGTTGTGACAGAGGATGAGGAGTTTGTTCAAAGTGCCTGGCACGTGGTCAGTGGTCAGTGAAGAGTTAATCTATGTCTTCTCTGTTCATTCTCAGGGTTTTTGTGTGACCATTTAAACACTATAGAGGTGGAGAGGACTGAGGGCATTTGTTTAGCCTCTACACAAACTGGTGAACATCTGATGCACACTAACGCTTCCAGACACAAGTCACATTTACCCCCTTGCCTGTTAAACCTTTCCTCCCTGACGTGGGCAGTGATAGCCACTCCTTCTTGCTTCAGAGTGTATCCACCTCTGCCTGGCTTGTAGTAAGTGCTTGATAAGCATTTGCTAGGTGAGTGAGTTTTCTGGACAGTAGTGTGTGAGTGGTGGGTGTGTGGGGATGGGGGTTTGTTGGTAAAGCTTCTCATAGCACGTTGTAGTCTTGTGGGTTTATATTAGTGCTTTGGTCTCATGTTGTCCGAAACCTCTGCGAGAGTTGAAACAGTGAACTTCACTGGATACTTTTTAGTTCTAAAGGCAAAGTGCTTTCAGCATTTAGGCTAACTACATTTGTAGTGTAGTTACCCATTCTGTAATTATTATAATGATAGATAATATTTTGTGAGTGCATACTGTGGGCCAGGCCCTGTGCTAATCAGTTTAGCTACATTTTCCCACATAGTCCTCATATTAGCTTTGTGAGTTAGGTACTGTTATCGTACCCATTAGACAGAAGAGGAAACTGAGACTCAGAGTTATGTGCCAAAGACTCACAGATAGCAAGCAACATAACCTGGATTTGAGTGTAAAGTGACTCCAGAACTGTCTCTTTGAGTTACTGTATTATACAACTTCCCTCTTCGGTATTACTATGATAAGAAAATTGTATAGATGGGTATAGATGATTGTAAAGGTCAATATTTCACAAAGATTTCCCCAATATTCCCTAAGCTTGTGAAAGAAGCAGTTGCTTACCAGTTGATATCATAAACAGTTAACACTCTTCACTATAATTTCTGGTGGGAAGCAGTTATGTAATGTGGATTCCATTTTAATTTTACCACAGGAATATCTGTGAGGAGGAATAATGGTGTTTAAGGTACAGTGCAGTGAGAAGTAACCAAATTTCTATTAAATATTGCTCAAGCAGTGAGTAAGTCATTAAATTCGACTTTTGATGAATATATAATGATTGCTTAATACTAGCCTGCCAGGAAACAAACACACACACACCCACTCATAGAGGTAGGTGTGTGTGTAATATATTAATATGTTGCTGGAGATAGTTGGAGCTGTATTTTGAAAGAGGAAGGGGCTTTTTTTTTTTTCCCAAAGAGGGAGGAAGAGGCAGTCTGGTTTATACTGTCATTTATTTGAGTTTATCCAAAAAGAAGATATTTCTTGCTTACAAAATAATGGAAGGATCAATTTTAATTTGAAGAGATTAGGAAATATTTATTCCCTATTTCCTGTTTCAGAAAGTAAAATCTCTCTATGTACCACCTGTTCTAGGAAATTTAAAACATAAACCAGGCCATTCTCTGCCTCCTTTTCTTCCTTCCTCCTTGCCAAATGGACACATGTACTTTATGGCACTGAACGATTATCAGATCCTTCTGAGTGTGTGGTTCATGTTGAACTGGAGTCAGCAACCCCCGTAAAACACTGAATGGCTGCTTTGTCTTGGTATTTTACTAATAAAATGCATGGCGTTGAATTTTATTCAACTCTATATAATTGGTCTTGTTCCTGTTCAGACATGCCTATACATGACTTGATAGAATAAAAAAACACCTGATGCTGCAGTATTTGTTTGTTTAGGACAAAATTTCAGGAAACAACTTGAGCATGGGCAAAAGTGCTGTTGAATCATGGCAGAACGTTGGAAGGGATAAGTAGGTGAAACTTGTCTTGAGGGTGTGCCTCCCAAGCCCACCCGCTGCTCCCCTACACACACCCACATGTGTCCTTGTTGTAAAGGTAAAGGGGTCTCATGGACCAAGAAGGCATGAAGCATTTGGTCCTGTTCTGGAAGAGGACCCTAGGGCTGGAATCATAGAAGAGATATCTGGTGGTGTGGGGAGGTGGCCTAGAGATGAGCTGGGATGGATGTGCTAGGGGAGGGAGGAGGGCAGGAGTCTGCTTTTTCATGTCTGTTTTCACTGAAGGCAGTTCTACTGAAGACTTGAAGGACAGTGAGGGAACTTATTTGACTCTGGGTGCTGTGTGCTATCAGACTTTTTTCAGCTGTGCTTCCCAAACCTTGGGGCTAGGCCTCTGGGAAGAGAACTTACTTCTCTTCAGTACGTTCCTTAGGCTGCTGCTGAGGACGGCTGTGGCTTGGGAGGGGCCTTGTTTAGACCGTGAAGCTGCATCTCTTAGTGGCATCACTTCACCTTCCATTCTTGCTGAACTGGTCACTGGTGTGGAAGGAAAGCTTGACCGGTCTGTTGACCATGCACATCTGGACCTGGGGAAGCCAAGACAGAGAATCTTCTCTATCCCTGTTTTTTCACCAGTGGCCAAGAAAGTGGTATTATATGGAGGAATAAGGTGGGAATAGACACCAGACAATCTTGGAACTCACCCTGGATAAACTCTCATGAGTCTGTATTGTGCTGCATCCAGAATTACCATATTGTTAAAGGCTTACAACCTACATTGTTTAGCCACAGAGGACCTGGAATTTGTCTCACCTGAGTCTGCTGACATCTGTAAAAATAGCCAGTCGGTCTCCTCCCTTCCTGTCCTCCCTGAGACCTCTCTGTTCTCCCTCATTTTGCCCCAGTCTTTCACTTTTGAGACAACCCTCACTGATTGCTGGTTTTCATACAATTATTTTGCTTGGATACTTGGTTCCCATCTCGGCCGTCATCTTCTCATTGAAATTTCATGAATTTTAAGTTGAATTTGATTGCAATACTACATCACCCATTTCTGCTTCATGTACTTTATGTAGCATGTAACTTCAATGCCTTATCCATCACTTCGAGAGAGAATAGTATGGTGATAGTGTTGCTGTTAGTGCATTCTGACATTGGGTAACAGGTGACGTGTCTAATGATTAGCGCGGCTGCTGAGATTGCATAATTACAGGTTTGTTTGACTTTAGGGGAATCATATACAGGGCAACTGCCTCCATTCAGATAAACATTAGATAGATATCAGAGCTCTTCAGCCTAAAAAGAAGCCCTCATTCAGCAATTGTCACTATTTTTCTAGGGTTTGCCAATGAACCGGAAAATGAAACAGAAACTGTCTTTAAAGAATGGACTTCATCCTGTGGTCCTTCCTGGTCTGCATAACACTTGGTCAGTTCTTCGAGTTCTATTAGCAGTCCATAGGACTTAATTAGTTGTCCATAGTGATTGGGATTGTGCTGAGCCGGATCACTGGGTATGAACAAGGCTGATTTGCAGGAGGCCAGCCACTGTACTGGTGTACTTACAGGAACAGTTATAATTATCTGTGCCCTCTGGACTTAATTTGCAGGGGCAGGAGTAGGGGGACAAATTTCAGCTAGTTCTTGAAGTAATTTCTTGGAGTAGTTTCTTAATTGGTATGCCAGAAGTGTTACATGGGACTCACCAAGTCTCCAGGAGACCTCCCCACCTATTTATTGGCTTGTAAATGAATGTTCAAGTGTATTGCTTAGGTTCACTTGATTAACACAAGCACGAGTTGATTTTAATACATTAATGCTCTTTCAGTGGCACATCTAAGAAATGTTAGACTCCCAGACCCCCGCTTGGCTAGGGAGGACGGTGGCAAGAGTAACGGAGCAGAACGGGTTGCAATTTCCTCTTCCAGGGGATCTTCCTGACCCAGGGATCAAACCCAGGTCTCCTGCATTGCAGTCAGATGCTTTACTGTCTGAGCCACCAGGGAATCCCCATCAAAGACTTGGAGTAGAAATAGTTTTGACCCTGGGCTCCACTCAGAAGTATGCCTGCATGTTAAGCCTTCCCAGGTTCTTCCCTCCCCGAAACAGTTCTCTGCTGCTGCCGCTTCCTGCTGTGTTGCTGCTGGTGCTCTTGGCCTGGTTCTGGTGGACTTAGCAGCTGCTAGAAGAGCTGACTTAGGTACTCTCTGAGCATTCAGTGGGTGACTTGGTTGCTTTTATAAAGCCCCTCCAATTAGCCTTGCTGTTGGGAAAGATCACTCTCTTCACCAGTGTTAAAACTTCGTAAGGGGAGGATCATTTTCTCTTTGTTACCGATTTCCTCTTCCAAGGAGTTTGGGAAAGCTTTTCCCTGACCAGGCCCAGTCACATTTGAATGACCTTGGCCAGTGTCCTACTTGGAACAGGCCACCCAGAGCTGAGATGAAGCTAGCTGGGGGCCATGACTTTCTCCCCAGTCCCTCCGCCCCCAGGATTTGTTCCCCAGATATTCATGGAGAGGTTAGAGGTGCTTGGTCCTTCTCATGTTGAAGCACCTTTTAGCACAGGAAGGCTAGTGTACATACTTTGCAGCTGGAAGGTCTGCGTGCCGAGGCCTGACCGTCACTCACTACCATGTGTCCTGGAGTGAGTTATTACTTCAACTGCATGGTGCTTCAGTTTTCTCATACAAAGTGGAGATAAAACTACCTTTCTCTTAATATTGCTGTGAGGTTTAATATAAACACAGTGTGCTGAGTGCATCTTGGCTCATAATGTAAGTGCTTACTAATTATTAGCTACAGCTATTATTATTACATATATTTTTATCATTGTAGTTACTTTCCAGGCTTGCAGAGGTGTGGTACAGTAATATTTTCCTCTCTGAGCTATGTCATTTAGTGAATTTTAACATCATTTTTGTAATGCCCCTGCTCCCCACCCTGCTTTGGGGCCAGCCTTTTTCCTATGGAAAAATCACAATGAAAATAGAATAGGCAAATACATTTATATTACCTATCTTTCCATTTGAATTCAATTGAATATCAGGGCAGGAAACTTTTTAGTTTGGTGAAAGTTTTAATTTTCAAATTTATTATATGATGGTTGTATAAGAACATTGTTATATTTCTTTGTTGGATCCCAAGAACACTAAGGCTTTGTTCGTACCCTCACATGGTTTAAAATCTGTTTGGAAAAATGAGACAAATTCATATAGGAAGACAAGATTGCTCATGGTTCAAAGTGCCAAAATATCAAGTACAGTTGTGAAGATAAACGAGATCCTTCTAGGCTGGTAGAGTTCAAAAGTAGGCAGGGCTTGAGCTCAGCCCTTGAAGGGTGGGTTGGATTTGGTTGGTGTCGGTTTTTAGGAAGGGCAGTCCCTGTAAGAGTGGGAGAATTTGGATAGCGGAATTATATACTGTGGAATAAAGGATCAAGGGACTTCTAGCTATTCAGTCCTTCTGCCCCTCTCCATTCCCCAGCCACTTTTTAGTACACAGCCCACTCCCTGTCCTGTGTTTATCCCTCTTTTCCTCCTGAGTTCTTCGGGGCTTTATTTAGTCTTTTTCATACAACACTATGCTTTTTCCCCACCTCAGTTCTTTAGTAGAACAAGACACATTCTGTATACCTTTCTTTGCCTGGTATTTCTGAAGCATGAACACAAAAAAGAGGTTATTATTGTAATAATAAGGAAAATGGGGGTTAACAACTGCTTGATATGGATGTTTCTCATGGCCTCCCTTCCAGATGCTGTTGTGGGAGTCTCTTCTAGTTCTTATCTACTGTCTCTGGTCTCTCCAAGCCCTTTTCTCCGGCAGGTCAAAACATTGACTTGAGGCTGAAGTTATCTGACTGAGCATCACTTCCAGGTGTGGCGTGGTTCTCAGCTCTTTTCAGGAGTAGCTTCCTGCTCTCTTCCGGTGTTTTCTCTTTGTTGCCTCGGGCTGCATTCATCACTTAGGTTCTTTAGCTTGTCCCAACATTCTTGAGCCTTAGTGGAGGTGCGTGTGCCCAGTTGGCCTCCTTAGATGCTTCCCCTAGGCTTTATGCCATCAAATCCTGGCCTAGTCATCATCACTTAGGTTCTCCTTTGCAGGGAAGGTCTCCTTGGCCTTATGTTTTAAATTGTTATCTAATTCATCTTACTATTATCCATGGGCCCTTGATAATAAGAGCATCATCCTGCTTACTTTGCAAACTTGAATGTCAAAAGCACATTTCTAAGTGCTTTCAAAAATTAACTCAATTCCAGAGGAAGGTTGCCAACGTTATGTCAATTCCTGCTGCTTTAAGCCCCTGACAGATTTTTATTTCTTGTATTTGTCCCCGATACATTCTTTAGAGAGTTTCTATTTAGGTTGAAATTTCCATTAATTGTTGAATTTTTTTAGAAAGCAGTTTATGCTGTTAGTCTTTGCTCAGGTTACCAGCTTTACCCACTTTTTTCAGTGGTCCCAAAATAAGAATCCATTACACATAAAATACACTGATTTCTTTAAGAAAACAAACAAAAATCCTGCACCATTATTTCCTTTAATTAGATAAAGCTTGTATGAAACCAGGGGCCTATTTCTCTCTTTTTAAAAAGATTTTCTTTTTTTGTATTTTTCATTACTTTAAATGAGAAAAAACTAAAAAAAGAAATTTAAAAACTGAAAAAAAACCTAAATTATAGATCAATTCTAAACTCCTAACCAATTTGCTGAAATGTAAATATATACAGTAAAATACTTATGTAAGTCACAACCCATCATCATTAGGATGTAGATTGTTTAAAATTCTCTTTCTGATCATCAAGCAATTAATATGATTTTTTAATAAACAGTTGCTATATTATGGCAATAGAGACACGTTGGTACCAGCAACAGCTAAGCAACATGTCTCTTTCATTGATGTTTGGACATTTTTGAATAGTCTTACAATTTTATTTGGTATATGACTTGAGACCTTTCTCTTATACCATTTGTTTAAAATTTGTATTTAATTTTGTGAATGTAAATACAATTTTTTTCTTATATAAACCCTGCTCCTTCCCACTCCTCAAAAAAGAAAAACAAAAAACTTATGTAGAGGTATACATATATTCTGTGAAGTCTGGGTGTTAACAAGCCAAGAGATACTCTACTAAAAGCATGTTAACCCAGGAGATATTTTAAGGAATGTGTTTATTATTGACTATTGTAAAACCAAAGCATAATTTAGAAGTCTAGGAAATAATTTCTTAAAAGCCAAATGTAAGTGGGTTTTACATTATTTTATAACTTTGAGCTAGACAGTTGTATTGTTCTTCAGGGGAGACAAGGAATACTGACATTGGTCTGAGTTACTGTATTTGAATGAAGAATCTTTGAGTGTGTGCGTCCCCAAATATGATTTAAGGACACCAGTTTTATTTGCATTTCTTTCAGGTTTTTAAATGCTAACATTTTTATTATCCTGTGTTCTCTATCTTTTCCTCATCTGTTAAATTGTGTGTCTAGAGCTTGGGGAAATTTTTTCTTTTAAGCACTTTTAATATTATCTCACTTTTGTAGTCGACTAGTCACTTTTTGTAACCCTCTTGTTCCCTGAGGGTTTTTTAATTTTTAAATACAGTAAGCACAGTTGTTTCATGCTCTGACCGATTCCTGAAACATTTGGGAATCTATTTCTGCTGTGGCTTGTTGTTACAGTTTTTCAGAAAACGTTTGTTGTTTCTCTCTCTCTGCCCTCTGTTCGGCTCAGTGGCCAAGGCCAGCCTCCCTATAGCCTGGAGGAGCAGGGTGGGCTTATTACTCTAGTTCATCTTTATTCTGAGGAGTGGGGACCCTCAAGTTACTAGGGGAATGTATGCAACTTTGGTATCCTGCATTCTGCTTCTGATTTGGCCCTGGTTTTTCTTACTATCTTGTGACTTTTGTTTTTAAGATCTCTTTTTTTCCTGTTTTATCCAATCATCTTAGTTGTCTTCAGTAGGAGGATTGGTCTGCATAACCTAGCCTACCATTACTAGAAGTGAAAAATCTTCCTTATTTGATCTTTAGCGATACTGTGAGGTTCATGTGCAGATATATAACTGGGCTGCTTTAATGGATGATGGAACTGAGGCTGAGAAAAGTGTAGTGGTTGATTTCAGACTCTCCAGGTAGGTGGCATAGCCTGAGGCTCATGTGTCTGAGTCTACATTTCCACCTTCGAGCCTTTTTCTGTTGGCCATCTTCTTCAAATTTTGAATGAACCAGGTGTATATTGAAGACATTTTAAAAGATGTAATACTTTTGCAAAATCATTTACATAGACCATTGACTAATAATTATGTTGGTACAGTATTTCCCAGATATGGCATTTTAAGTAAAAAACAATAATTTATTTCCCTTTTATGTTTCAGCTGAAGTGAGTAGTGAATACAGTATGGATAAGGCAATGTTTGAATTTGCAATGATGGATCGGGAACTAAACCATTATTTAGAGGCTGTGCAATCTACAATAAACCATGTAAGTTTACACCACTCACCTGGTTATATTTGGTTACAAGTGACTGACTTAGAAATAGAAACACAAAATCAAAATTCTTCTCTAACCTTTAATATTTTCTTATCCTTTCTGTGGTAGCTATTAATCTCTTAATCAGGAAGTTCATAGAATAGGAATCTTAACTATTTTCCTAAATAGGTCACCTAGATTTAATTAGGATATTACCGTTTAGATTTCCTTGCATTTTTTGGTCTCAGATTTTGTTAGTCTAAGCCCCCTTTGAATGTGAGTAGTTTTTTATAAAAAACTAAAAACTGCATAGAGCTTGTTTTTATTGTTATGTTTGTTTAAGCATACAATTTAGACTAGGTTTGGTTACTCATTCTCCAGCTATAACTAATATGTAGCTATTGCAAAATTCATAGAATCAGATAATAGGGAAGAGTTTTAGAGCAAGTTTAAAAATAAAGCAGCTTGGCATTTCGTTTTTTTCAGAAGCCAGACTTAACTTTGTTGGCTCCGGCTATCACAGGAACAACACATAAAGCTGTTAAGGTGGGAACATAGCAACATCCTTTTCAGCAGTACTGTGTTGAGTAAGAAATGAGCAATATGATTGCAGTAATGTTTCTGAGAAGTGCTTTGTCCTCTGAGCAGTGGAAACTCCCCTTTGAACTGATTTCATATACCTGTGTAATAGGATGTCTTGTACTTCTGGTTTCTTTATTTGCTTTTTCTTACTTATATCTATGGGAAAATTCTAAAACTCAAATATTTTACAAGATTAGGTGCTGTTCAGTGGAAGAGAAATTTTTGAATATGATTTAATGGTTAAGCTATATTTAAGTGAGTATTACATAGTTATATGTTTGTGATTATATGCCGTTTTCTGAGTTTTTTCATCTTTAAAATTTTGTTTTCTCCTTTTTTCTTTTGATGGTTAATATTTACTAAGTGTAGCATTTGTGACTATCTTAAGGATGTCTGCTTATATGCAAGTAATACACTCATTCAGCTTATACAGTTCTGGTGTTTCTAACCATCATGACTATCTTTAGACTGTGAATATTTCTTCCATAGGAAGCTATGAAAATGGTATCATGTCTGGTGTTTGAAACTGTTAGCAATGACTTTCAACTCCAGCTGACCCTTAGAACCAGCCAGTCCCTACTCTAAGCTAAAGAGATTCTGATTTCACCAGTCTGTCTGGAGCAGGATTGGAGCACCTGTATTTTTAAAAACCCATTCTATTATGTATCCAAGGTTGACAATCACTGCCTTAAAAGAAAAAGGCTGTTTTTATAGAATAAAGTGAAGTGAAGTGAAAGTCGCTCAGTCTTGTCCAGCTGTTTGTGAGCCCACGGACTGTAGCCTGCCAGGCTCCTCTGTCCATGGAATTCTCCAGGACAGAATACGAGAGTGGGTAACTGATCCCTTCTCCAGGGGAACTTCCCAACCCAAGGATTGAACCTAGGTCTCTGGCATCGCAGGCGGATTCTTTACCGATTGAGTCACTGGGGAAGCCCAAGAATAAAGTATGTTTGCTGCCAAAGATCAGAGTTAGACCTATGATATGGACCGGTCCAGCATTGACCCTTACATTCTGTGGAGGGTATTTGGTAGGCTTTTCTGCTTTAACCTTGATGTTTTGCAAAGGAAACAGCACAGTGTGCATTATAGATAAGAAAACAGATTTTGAAAGTTGAAGAACTTAATGTGAATTTTTTTCCTAGTAAACCTTAGGATTCACAGATACACATGATATTTTTATATAAAGAATCGGACTTTCCCCTCTTCAAAAAACTGAGTCACTCATAAAGAAAAAAAAGGAAAAGCAACCCTCCCCTCACACATATTCAGTAGTAAACAGCATTTCTTTCATCTTGAGACTTCATTCCATTATCCCCACCCTACTAAAAAGGAAAGATGATGCTTGGAGTTTTATCCAGCTTTTCAGCCCTAACCTCACCCTGCACTATGGAGCAACTTGGATTCAGTGATTCTAATACTTGTCAGGAAGGTCCCTGATCTTTCATAGAGGAGAAAGCATGTTTAGTTGCAGTTTTTTCTTATGCAAAGTTGTGCTGTCTATATAAGCTTGATATGAGAATAACAAATCATAATTTTGTAAAATTTCTAAGACCTAAAACCATATAGAGACATAGTGGGGATATGACCATTATTTTGAGGGGAATATTTTATCCTCTTTATGTACTATTCACTCTTTACACAGTATGGAGTACTGTCTTACTGCCATTTGATTTCTTGTTTTGGTGAGGGATAAAGAATGAATAGCAGCTTGAAAGGGGTCAGAATGGTATAGTTCTTTAGGAATAAAAAGGGTCTAGGGATCAGAAACTGTTACAACTCTGGGACTCCCATTTTCCAAGTTATGATCATGGGTCAAGAAACTTAACCTCTTGGAACCTCATGGTCTTCATCTATAGAAGTCTTCGCCCGCCTATTTCATAAGATTATTGTGTTAATCAGATTAGATGCTGTGTATCAAACACTTTGACATTCATAAAATTTGATAGAGGTAAAGATAGTGTGTTATTACAAACCTGGATTTCCAAACACACTCCTGAGAAAGGTGGAATAGGATCTTTCTTAAAAACAAGTCCTTTGCTCACTTTATTTCAGGGCTTTGAATTAAAACTTTTATTGGCTTTAACCTGTCCTCCTTTGGAATCCAAGAATCATATAGGATTAGATTTTAGCTGATTGAGTTACAATATGAGGTGTTTATGATCTCTAAAACAAAGAAATTGTTTTAAATCAAATTATTAAGAAAGAATGGACTTCCCTGGTGGCTCAGTGGTAAAGAATCCACCTGCCAATTTAGGAGATACAAGTTTGATCCCTGGATTGGGAAGATCCCCTGGAGAAGGAAATGGCAACCCACTGCAGTATTCTTGTCTGGAGAATTCCATGGACAGAGAAGCCTGGTGGGCTATGGGGTCACAAAAGAGTTGGATACGACTTAGTGACCAAATAATAACAACAATTAAGAAAGAATACAGATGATAGGAACCCCTATGAGTCCTGTTTCACTTCTGCTCTGTCATAGACTTTTAAGAGTTGCAGTACTGCCATTCCTGTATCCTTTGCCAAGATTCTGGTCTACTGTCTGGTCTTTTCTGTTAAAAAAGTTTTTTTTTAATCGTCAAAGAGCATTGGAATTTCTTATTTAAATGAAGATCTCTCATCTGCTCTCATCTTCACAGAATTCTGAAGGTTATAAACCTCTGAAAATGTTTTCGAAGTTTACTTTGGAACCTTAAAGGTGTGGCTCAATTTACCAGCCATCGCTGGGAACTCCCTTTGGCTTTTAACAAAGCACTCAGATCGCCTTTCTTTGTCCTTTGAGAAAATAGAGCTGCTATTTTCTACAATGCTTGAAGATTTTATTTGGAATCAGTATTTATTTCAGTGCTCTGCTGTTGTGTAGAGGGAATATTATGCAGTGAACACTAAAAAAAACAAAATTCCCAGACAGTCCGTAAGTCATTTATAAAAACCTTCAGGGTAAATGGGTTATATACCTGTCACAACTCTTTAAAACATGTTAAACCACAAACAATTCAGTAGGAACTCTACAGAGATTTTCAGTCATGAGACCACACATGTGATGAAAGTGTTTTGAAAGCTATAAAATGGCACATAGATATAGTATGATCCATTTACTTCTTTTATCACTGTGACTACTGAGGAAAAACTTTTCTCAGTTTCATGCTGAGAACAGAGTGATGTTCTGAACATTTTGATGACCTAATGTTCCCTTTCTTGATTTCTAAGTTTTTATTATTTAAGAATCTTGAAGGGCACCATTGGCTGGCTTTTTGTTCTCAAACGTTCACTGAACACATGTTTTCTAAACACCTATATTCCAGATACTTCTCGGTGCTAGAATCTGAGGTCAATCAGCAAAGCCCACATGACCTCACCTTCAGAATGTCTGAAGTCTAGAGAGGGAGACAAACATTTAACAAAGAGCAGTACAGTCATTATTTCATGATTGTTGTGCTGTGTACTGCAAAGGGAAAAGTTTTTAAGGAGAGTTATTAACTCAGGGGGCATAATATCCTCTGGGCAGTAGGTTGGTGGTTAGTGGACTCCTTCCTGATAAAGTGATATTTAATCTAAGATGAAAGTCTGATGAACTTCAGCATGGGGATCACAACATATAACTTCCCCTGTCTGTGTGACTTTTTGCATGAAATGGAAGCATCTTTTTTTTTCTTCCTTCTCCTTGATGTCAGAGTTTCAAAGTGCCTTGATCAATCCGAAAACTTAATTTGAGAAAATTGTCAGAGAAAGCCTGCTTTTATACATAGAAAGGTTAAAGTCTATAGAGTAGCCGAGTAACCCTACCTAAGGTTGGTCAAGGGTTCATTTATCTGCAGACGTGAGTGCCTGCCATGAGCCAGGAACTGTGCTTATTAGTAAAGCAAGTTATGGCAGTAGTTGATTTATTAATAAGAATAATTTCATTACTGATACTCTGCTTCTCAAGCTGTTTTACTGGTCACATGAATTATCCCTCTTGAAGTGAGACTCTTTTATCATATATGGAAAAGTGAAAGTGAAAGTCACTCAGTTATGTCTGACTCTTTGCGACTCCATGGACTGTACAGTCCACGGAATTCTCCAGGCCAGAATACCGGAGTGTGTAGCCTTTTCCTTCTCTAGGGGCTCTTCCCAACCCAGGAATCGATCCCAGGTCTCCCGCACTGTAGGTGGGTTTTTAACCAGCTGAGCGACAAGGGAAGCCCAAGAATACTGGAGTGGGTGGCCTATCCCTTCTCCAGGGGAATCTTCCTGACCCAGGAATCGAACTAGGGTCTCCTGCATTGCAGGTGGTTTCTTTACCAACTGAGCTATCAGGGAAGCTGATTCCATGATCAGGAAGCCTTATTCCATCTGTCAAATAAGCAGTGGTAATACTGTATACTGTGTACTTATGGTTCTGGATTTGTGTGATGGTTTTAAACTAAACCTGGAGTCCATCTTGTGGGCTTCAGAGTCCAGAAAGTGGGTAACAGCTTGATCCAAAGAGTCCTCAAATTGATTCACAGGTAAGTTTTTTTTCAAATAAGAGATGATAAAGAGTCCAGCTGCTATTGTGGGGGTGGTCTTTGTAACTTTTATATAACCTTAATTCTCATAGTGAAAAAGGAGGCCCCCCCACCCCTGCCAAGCTAAATAACAACTAGCCTAAGAGGTTCCTATTAGTTACTGATATTATTAACAGTAGTGAAATATTCATTTTCTGTGCTTTTTTGATGAGCAGTCTAACCCTGGAGTTTAGTGAAAATACCTAAAGCTTAAGATTCACATTATACTTTGCATTTTTTTTTATCATGATACTTAACGTGCGGTTTTACTGTAACAAACTTCAAATCTTAAGGGAAGTGTCAGATTTTACCGGTGTATGGTTCTTTCAGTATGTGCTGCTTGAACATCTTACCTTATGGAAAACCCAGAGCATTTGTATTTTCTTCACCTCCCTCAGCTGTTCTCTTTTGTGCTACATGCATCTTAAAGATTATCTAAGATTTGAAAGCATTTATGTCAGTTTGCTACCACATGTTTCTTGCGGTTTTTAAAATCAGTTTTTTTATAACAATTCCTACCAAGTATAGAGAAGGAGGCTATTTTTCTTCTAATGAGAGGGGTAATTAGTTGCTGGATTGGCTTCCTTGGGTTGTTCCTTATAAATCTGTTCAGGGAGATGCCCTATGCACTGTGACTTTTTTACTTGATAAGCTAACACGAACATTTTATCTGCCTTTGAAAGCTAGTATGTTGAGAGTTAGAAGAGTGGACATATACCTCGTGTAAGTTGTTGAAACCAATACAATCTTATATATAATAAAAGAACAAGGTGGGTCAAAGGTATAGCTTACCTCGGCCTTGACATTATGCAACTAGTTTAGAATGTTTTTGACATATCACTTCCCACTGCCTCCTTACCCTTCACCCTTCATCACCTGGTAAACTTTCCCTTTTATAGATCTTATTTTAAAGTTACTTTAATATATTCTCCTTTAACATGAAATCTTATGGGGTATCTTGTAAGCTGGGAGTTACTTCTTTGGTTATTCCAGATTTGGGGAGCCTTTCTCACAGAGAAAGCTTATGGTTTATAGTATCTGAAGAAACTTGCAGGGCAGAGGATGTGATTTATTGACTATGACCACTTGGTGACTGGATGTCAGAATGTACCTTGCACTGTGACTCACTGACAAAGGTAGAAGGAGGGATTGTAACACTGGAGCAGAAGATTCCTGAGCATGGGAGAAATGACTCTTGTCAGGTAAGGGATGACAATGGAATCAGTGAAGAGCTCCTAGAACCAGGTGGGAAAGTACTGTGAAATCCTCCACTAGCCCTCCAGAACAGCGTGTGGTGCCTTTCCGTCCACGTTAACAAATGCTCCTTTCATCTCTAGGGATATTGCCCAGATGTGGTAATTAACCAGGGGAGAAGAGTTGATGTAGAGGGCTTCCCTCTTGGCTCAGTGTTGAAGAATCCACCTGCCAAAGCAGGAGACACGGGTTCGATCCTTGGTCTGGGAAGATCTCACATGCCATGGAGCAACTAAGCCCAAGCACCACAACTGCTGAGCCTCTGCTCTAGAGCCTGGGGGCCTCAGCTACTGATAACCATGTGCTGTAGAGCCCATGCTCTGCAACAAGAGAAGTCACTCACCGCACACCGCAACTAGAGAGTTGTCCCTGCTCACTGCAACTAGAGAAAGCCCCTGTGCAACAACACAGACCAAGCACAGCCGCACACACACACAAAAGTTGCTGTAGATATTCACTGTTCAGCCTCTTGGTCCCAGAATGTGTCTCTTACTGTGATTACTGGTAATTAATTTCTATTGCTCTAGAACTCCTTCTGCATTGTGTCTAATACACAGAAAGAGTAGATCTGTGTATAGTATTTCACTAATTGAGTTGCCTCTATAGGAAGGAATTGAGATATAAAACTCTTAGATTCCCAAGTAATGTAGCTGCTAATTGGTGAAATTTCTGGTCTGTGTTGTGTTAAGACTGATTATCATGGGTGGTTTATAGAAATCTGTCTTTGTGTTTTGTAGATATCAAGTGTTGGATTTTATTCAGAGTTCTAAAACATTTACACTCTACTGGGCCTCTCTGTGCCTCTCATGCAGCGTTTTCAAGTTCGTTCCATAATGCTGATTAATCAGGATGTGAATAAGTATAATAGGAACAAAAGGATTTTGTGGTCAAATAAGTTTGGGGAATGCTTGATTAAAAGAATTTCCTTTAAGACTCCAAAGCCTTTAAGGTGCTTTTGGGCATTGTGATTCTCCAAAGGAGGGTATTTAGTTATTTCCTAAACTTGTTTGAAAACCTCTTTGGGGAAGAACTAATACTTTACAGAACCCCCTTTGGAAAATGCTTCTATTGTCTCAATCCCTGTTCCTTATGGAGGAGGCTGAGAGATGATGGATCCAGCAGTGTGTGGTTCAGATTTCATGGCATCCAGGGATCTAGGGAGTACCTCACACTCCCTACATGAAGTGGACCTGCAGGATGTTTCCATGCAGAAAATCAGGAACAGGCCAGACCTCTGAAAAGACTCTGCATTATTCCAACAGTGAAAAGAGGAAGGAACAGCTCTTTTTAAAAACATGCAGTGGGTACTTGGCCGTCAGAGCCTTTCTTTGAAGCAAACAAGACCCCATGTGTGGGGTATTGATTCAGAAAAGTGGTGGGAAGGAAATGTTCTCAAGGAAGAGAGGAAGGGATAGTATAGGCAGAAAGGACACAGCAGCGGTGTGGACAGGAAAAGCACACAGACTCTGAAAACCTGGTTCAGCACAACCCTCAGTGCTTATTGAACACCTCGGCCTCGGTGGTACTGGGCAATGACTTGACTTCTTTAAATGATGTGAATATTCTTTAACACAGCACGCTTGTGCTCGTTTCTGACATTGGGCGTAGTCCACAGTTAGCATCAAACCCTTATTTTAGATAATCACTTGAGCCTCCTTCCACATCAGACTTTTCACCATTCTTGGTAAGTGTTACAGACCTTGAGATGTTGGCCTTTCCCCACTGTTTGGTGCTCGTGAGCATGGGAAGAGAGATGGGGGAAAAGACTGAGCCACGGAATTGATCACCAAATGCTAAGACTCACTATACAATGAATGCATTTGCCAAGTGTGGAGTTGAAACAGCTGCTTGTTTATTAATCTCATCATTAAGTTGTTCAGTTAGTGCCAATAGGATGCTTAGTGTAATGAAGATATAAAAGCCTCTTGGCGTGGGTATATAAAGTAGGCTACAAAATAATATTAACAGTGAAATAGTTTGACACAGATAATACAAACATGCTTAAGAAATTCAGAGTAAGGGAAAAGAGCCTTTGCTTAAATTCCGGCTTTTCTACCCTTTAAGCCTCAATCTCTTTTTAAGTGAGGGTGATCAAATACAGGTCAGAGAGTTCTGGAAACAATGAAATGTGATAGCGTGAAAGCAGCGAAAACAATTCTGTCAAGGCTCATTTATAAAGTTGCTCAGAGAGTTCTGTAAAGGAGAAGTCATTTCTTTTGATCAAATTTAAACAGTATCTGAAGAGGAAATTTGAGTTAACATTTAGAGAGCGGAGTAGGCAGCAAGAAACCACTGGGAAAGGCCAGAGTTGATTATGTCCTTGAGACGGTGAAGGAAGGTCCTCTTTCCTTAGGAGGAGTCTTCTGGTAATGGGGGCGGAGAGAATGATGGGGGGAACTTGGTGCTTATAGTGTTGTAAGTGGAAAGGATGGGGTGGAATCTGGGGGACCAAGCCAGTGAGAAGCATGGCCAGTTGGATGTGAAGTCCCTTGGTCAGTAAGTCTACTTTTGTCTGCAGCAGTGAAGAAGAGATTGTGCCCCTTAGCACATGCTGGTTAATGGCAGAGGGGGCCCTGCCAGAAATAAGGACCAGCTGTGTGTTCTGTGCTCAGTCGTGTCTCTTTGTGACCCCATGAACTGCAGGGTGCCAGACTCCTCTGTCCATGGAATTCCCAAACAAGAATACCAGAGTGGGTTGCCATTTCCTTCTCCAGGGGATCTTCCCAACCCAGAGATCAAACCTGTGTCTCCTGCTTGGCAGGCAGATTCTTTACCACTGTGCCCCCTAGGGAAGCCCTATATAACATAGTAGGAACAGGCTATAGCACGGACCAGACAACTAAGTAAAAACTTTGGTAATTCAGGATTAATGTTTGATGTTTCCTAAAGTAAACAAAAATTACTTAACGATGTAAGCCAGATAGTTCAATAAATAGCATAATTATATACCCATGTGCACAGAGAGAACTATTTCTTCAGTTACATTTCCACCGTTAAGTAGTGTTTGTTAATTAGCGCCCATTTGAACAAATAGTTGGGAGAGAAAACTGTGTTGGATTTATTCCTCCGGTGTATCATTATGTATGGGTTATCACCTCTATTTCAAATGTGCAACCTATATAAATTGTTGACAGATGAAAGAAGAGAAAGTACATACGTGGAGAGAATGCAAATGCACGTGAGTTAGCAGTTGTACTGTAAGGAGAGCTCTTTGATCCTGCAGCGAGCCAGTGCCCGGGGAATTGTCACTGAGAAAATGGCGAGAATTTCTTTTTGCTGTTTCTCTCTTAAAGCATGAAGCTTCTAGCAATAGTGACTTTCATTCTTTTGTATCATGATCAACCTGATATTTTAATCACTTGAGCTTTTTGATTTTTATTTCTTTTGAGGCTTTTTTTTTTAAGGAAAATTAGTGTCACATATAATAGGATTCTTTTAAAATAGTGAAAATCCTTATGCACACTTCTCATAGGCTAGAGTAATACACCAGTTTAATTATTTCTTCTCTCCTTTATTTGATCTTAAAAAAATCATTTAATTATCTTCTGATTGAAAACAGTCTTTATAAAGACCATGCCCAGGTAGCTCAACTGGCAGAGCATCAGACTTTTAATATGAAGGCCCAGAGTTCAAGTCCCTGTCCAGGTGCCAAAATAAATTGAAAAAAAAAAAAAAAATAGACTTTCCTGTTGGTTCAGTGGTTGTCACCGCATTCCCACTGCAGATCCACTGCAGGGGGTGAGGATTCAATCCCTTGTCTGGGAGCTAGGATCCCTCATGTTGTGCAAAGCAGCTCCACCACCTCCCCCGACCCCCCAAAAAGACCAAGTCGTTGTTACTTAAAATTGGAAGCAAAACCAGGAATAAATTTAACATGATTGCATCACACAATTGATTTCCAGATGTCCTGACTTGCTTGCTTTTAACTTTCCCCTTGACCGACACCCAAGGGTCTCACGTGCTTCAAGTGCCTTTCAGTCACCTCATCTATTTGTGATTCTTAGAATGTCACTGGTACCAAGGAGCAAACCCACTCCACCCATCAGGTTACTTTCTGTCACACTGAGGATTATTTTAGCCTCCACCATGACACAGAAGCCAGTAAAGCCGCATGAAGTACTAAATCGGAACTCTAAATGAACTAAATCCTGGGTGTATTCAGAGCATCCCTCTTACAAAATCAGAAAATAAATATGGCTCATGAGGTGTGGTTACACTGTGTCTTAAAAAACCTCAGCAAAAACAGAAAAAGCCCCAATTTTTTTCTTGGAATAAGTTCTTACCATATTATTTAAAGCACCCATAAATAATATAGGAGAAGTTAGAATGTCATGCGATATTGTCTATAATAGGAATGGTATTGCTCAGCCAAAATATGGAATTAACATGTTTTACCTTTGTGAAATGCGTCCCCATTACAGTAGTAAATTGTTCAGTGTTACTGTTCAGGTTAATTATTGTGTTTTTGTCTATACCTATCTACTGAAAAGTTGTGTTGACCTTAAGCAGGTTTGCAAAATGAACTCAGTAGTATCTGCTGCTACCTCTCACAGAGCGATTTCTTGATTAGGAAATGAGATAACCTGTGCGAAAGCGCTTGAGAGGTGAAAGTGCTGTATAAAGGCGAGGGCTCAGCGCTCTGGCCTGTTAACTTTTAACTTCTTTTCTCATCACGAAAATGTCTGCCACATGCTGTTTAAATTGATACACTGTTCTAAACCCCCTAAACTCAGAATAAATGTATTGCCATTTATAGGTGGCTTGTGCTTTGTTTCCTCACGTTTATTTTCTCATGCCACAGCTTAAACTGGAAGGAAAAAATGTGTAAGTTTTACATTCACTTTTTGTCCTTAATTTAGTCATCTTTTTGGTAAATGCTTATTTCTACAGAAATCTCATGTAACAGTTCAACAAGTGACTAATGCAGATTGGGCTTACTTAGTCTCTGAGTCACTTTATTATGAAACACTTGAACATCGATCGGTAGCAATGAGGAAATAATATGAGACAATTTATACTTTCTGATCTGATGGTTTTAGTGACTAACTCATCAGGCAACACCAAAGAAGGAAATTAATGAAAATTCATAAAGCCAGATGAAATTAGTCTAAAAGTCAAGTCTCAGTAAATCATAGTCACCTTTACTACTTTCTCCCCCTTTCTTAGCAGTTGGCATTTCATTGATAAGAGTGTTGGGCTGGGAAGTAAAGATCTAACTTCTCATTCTTGTTCTGCCAGGCTGTGACCTTGGACAAGTCACGGAAACTTCTGTGCTTCAGCTTCCTCGTTTCTAAAATGGGAGTTATCACAATATTTGCCCTACATCCTTCACTGGGCAATTGTGGATGAGATGAGATTATAAACAGGGATGTGTTATTATAAATAGGAATGTGTTTTGGTCCTCCCTCCCCCCAAAAAGTGAAAGGTGGTAGATAATTATTATATCCTGACTGTCCCCGTCTGACGTCTCATATCTGAATGGCCACAGGCCCTAAGAGTGAAAGAGACTTCCTGAATCTGCCTCAGAGGATCAGAAGGGAGTCTCTGTTAGCTGTTGGAGCTGGAAAGAGATAAGACACATTCCCAGTGTTTGGATTTCTGAATCGACTCATGGAGTACAGTTTCCCATAGAACATTCAGTAACTAGGTTTCCAGGCTAGCCAGTTTTTTTAATGGTTTTATCATACACGGTTCTTTGTAATCCGATTTCCATAAAGCTATAACAAGGCCTGTTTGTGCTCTTGGTGTCAGTTTGGTGTTTCGGATGTTCTGGAGGACTCAGCCTAGTGGGTGAAAGCAAATTAACTTCTCCTCTGACTTCCCCAGTTACTTGATATTTGTCTACAGGCTGTTGATGGTTTACTGAATCCAGGTTTAGAAATAATCAGTTTCTTTTCTTCAGTCCCCTGGCACTTGACTAAAAGAGTCTGAAGCCAACTTATTTTGCCCCAGGTAAGGGGTGAGGAGCCCTCTGGAATCCCTGCCCTCTTTAATGATCACAGAAACCTTCCAAGTTAGGTAAAGTGGATGTGATGGACTCTGAGCCTCTGCACGGTTAAGGGACATGATCAGGTCACGTGCTCAGTCTCAGGAATTGAGACTTGAACCTTAGTTTTTTGATGTGGCATTCAGTGCTCTTTTCATGACGTCTCCGTGCCTCAGGACAGATGTAATTCATTGAATTCAGTTTCATTTGGGAGTAGGAGTGTTTTTATCTGGTCTTGGTTATAAAATATGCTTTTACACACATCTTATTATAAATTTCCCAAATGTAAAATTTTAGTCTAAATGAGTAGTGACTCTTCACACTGCCTTGACATGCACAGGGAGGGATTCTGTTAGTATTAAAGAACTGCTTGAGGAATATTGTTATATGGAACTGTTATATTAAAAAGATGGGATACTCAGTCTTTCCATAGTAACCGTAAGCCTAGTTAACATTTCGGTAGTGCTTGGAGAAGGAAATGGCAACCCACTCCAGTGTTCTTGCCTGGAGAATCCCAGGGACGGGGGAGCCTGGTGGGCTTCTGTCTATGGGGTCACACAGAGTCGGACACGACTGAAGTGACTTAGCAGCAGCAGCAGCAGCAGTGCTTGCTGTGTGCCAGACAGTACTCTTAAGTTGTATTGGTTAATTCAGGTTGAGAAACATTTTCCTTCTTGCCAGCTTAGACTACAGATTTGCTCATGATCAGTTTTTAGAAGCAGTGAGGGGGAAGTCTCTGCGTGGAAGAAGGCCGAGAAATGGTCAGTAAGTGGCATTTCAGGGAACATGTAAAGGGTATCTCTCTGGGGTAGTGGAAAGAATACCACGGTTGGAATCAGGACATGCCGGTTCATCCTTGCTTTTCCACTGCCTGTGACGTTGGTCCTCTGACTTATCCTCCAAAATCTTCAGTTTTCTTATTTGTAAGAAAGAGGATAATGACACCTCATGGGGCTTCTGCACAGATTAAGTGCAATAATGTAGGGAAAGCACTTAACTTCGTGCCCTCACAGGAAGTGAGGCTTCATGAGAGAATGTTAATTGCTTCTTTTTTTATTATTATTATTAAAAACATTTTTTTTTTGGCCACATCACACAGTATCCAGGATCTTAGTTCTTCCCCTACCTCCCCGCCTCTGATTTGGGGAAATAAGAACCTCTGTACCCAAAGTGGAAGCATAGAGTCTCAGCCACTGGCACACCAAGAAGTCCCAATTGCTTCTTTTAGTCTCCGTGCACAAGGTGGTTGAGAAGTTAAATTGGAGAATGGACTATGAAGCCTAGTTTATAATATTTTTAAAAATATCATCCAATTTAAAGATGGTATTTTCCATTGACTGCTGCCTTCTTTTTTTTTTTAATTTTAATTGGAGACTAATTACTTTAAAATTTTGTATTGGTTTTGCCATACATTGACATGAATCAGCCATGGGTATACATGTGTTTCCCATCTTGAACCCCCCTCCCACCTCCCTCCCCATCCCATCCCTCTGGTTCATCCCCGTACACCAGCCCCGAGCATCTTGTATCATGCATCGAACTTGGACTGTGATTCGTTTCACATATGATAATATACATGTTTCAGTGCCATTCTCCCAAATCATCCCACCCTCGCCCTCTCTCATAGAGTCCAAAAGACTGTTCTATACATCTGTGTCTCTTTTGCTGTCTCGCATACAGGGTCATCGTTACCATCTTTCTAAATTCCATATATATGCATTAGTATACTGTATTGGTATTTTTCTTTCTGGCTTACTTCACTCTGTATGATAAACTCCAGTTTCATCCACCTCATTAGAATTGATTCAAATGTATTCTTTTTAATGACTGAGTAAAACTCCATTGTGTATATGTACCACAGCTTTCTTATCCATTC
Source organism: Moschus berezovskii (assembly GCF_049115385.1). NCBI lineage: Eukaryota > Metazoa > Chordata > Mammalia > Artiodactyla > Moschidae > Moschus > Moschus berezovskii. Next base: position 67,388,637 of record NC_142475.1, on the reverse strand, counting down.
GTCTGCTGATGGACATCTAGGTTGCTTCCATGTCCTGGCTATTATCAACAGTGCTGCAATGAATGTTGGGGTACACGTGTCTCTTTCAATTCTGGTTTCCTCCGTGTGTATGCCCAGAAGTGGGATTGCTGGGTCGTATGGCAGTTCTAGTTCCAGTTTTTTGAGAAATCTCCACACTATTCTTCATAGTGGCTGTACTAGTTTGCATTCCCACCAACAGTGTAAGAGGGTTCCCTTTTCTCCACACCCTCTCCAGCTTTTATTGCTTGTAGACATTTTGATAGCAGCCATTCTGACTGGCGTGAAATGATACCTCATTGTGGTTTTGATTTGCATTTCTCTGATAGTGATATTGAGCATCTTTTCATGTGTTTGTTAGCCATCTGTATATCTTCTTTGGAGAAATGTCTGTTTAATTCTTTGGCCCGTTTTTTTATTGGTTCGTTTATGTTTCTGGAATTGAGCTGCAGGAGCTGCTTGTATATTTTGGAGATTAATCCTTTATCAGTTGCTTCATTTGCTATTATTTTCTCCCATTCTGAAGGCTTCTTTTCACCTTGCTTATAGTTTCCTTTGTTGTGCAGAAGCTTTTGATTTTAATTAGGTCCCATTTGTTTATTTTTGCTTTTATTTCCAATATTCTGGGAGGTCATGGAGGATCCTGCTGTGATTTATGTTGGAGAGTGCTGCCTTCTTGAGTGCTTCAGAGTAAACGTGCAGGGAGTCAAGGAAAACAGAATCTGGAGAATCTGGATTTTACAGGGTCTCCATCAAGTCTGGAACATAGGTGAATACACGATAAATGGCTTAATGGTATCCCCTGTTATGAAATTGTATTGTATGCTTTACAATATGAAATTGTAAGTTGTATGAAATTGTATGCTTTCAGACTTGGTAGCCACCTTGTAGTTTTAGCTTTATCACCTGTTCAGTGTTTGGTTCAAGGAAGTTATTTAATCTCTTTGGACAGTGAGAATCAAATTATATAAATTATTCTAAAAAGTGCTCTGTATGCTATGAATCACCTGACTGGTTCTTGTTTTATTATTTTTGCTTGTGGTACAGTGGCTTTCAATTCGATTAAATTAGAGAGAAGTCATTGTCATGTGCTCAGAAAATTTTTTTCATAAGTGACAAAATGTAAGGTGAAAGTCAGTTTGATAGCTTTAGTAATAGAAAGTCATTTCAAATAACAGGAAGCTGTATGAATTATAGAGAAAGCAAGAACAGACAGTTTGATAGGCTTCTAGATGAGATTGAATGGACCAACCTAAGGAGAAGGATTGACCACTGGATTATTAGTAATTACACGGTCTTTATTGTGTTGGATAAGATGTAAATGAAAGAAAGAGCCATCCTGATATCCTTGAATTACCCTCATTTTGTGCTATAGACACCTGGTATGATATAAAGACAAGGGACCTGAAATCAGACTCACTGTCTATCAGAATGTTAGAAGATAACTTATGGATTTTTTAAAAAATGTAGTATTCACAAAATAGATATTTTGCTTCTTTTTCAGACTCTATAGTCGCATAAACTAAGTTTTCTGATGTATGCTTGGCGAGAACAGAGGAAAGAACAGTGAGCGTGTCTCTTTCTGTTTGGTTAAAACAGAAATGGTAAAAGTTTGTTCCTTTGGTTATTCAGATCTTCTAGTTCATGGAGGGTGACTGGAGGACCCAGGAAAGACATGGAACACGAGCAGGAAGTCCTCACCATCCATACATCAGCAACCATGTAGTGGCTGGGGCCACTCTCCAATGGCCTAGGTGCTGAAGGCTGGTCTGTCTGGTCTCGAATGTTACATGATACTGAGCATTGTCCCTGTGTCCTCCTGGGTCTTTTCCTTTCATCAGGAGAGAGAGCACCACGTGTGTATGTCCCTCCCTCTAGCATCTCCCCTTCACATGCACTCACACGTATAGACTGGAGCAAGAAATAGCTTCTTTCATTGTTCAGATTCTAAAGCAGGATAAGCTTCTGTATCACCAGCCACTGCTGAGTTGAATGGAAAAGTTTATCTAAATGAGTGTAAGAAAATCAAGTTCCCCATTAGTTAGGACTTTCTTTGGAGCCTTGATTTTGTTGGATATAACACAAAATAATGAGGCTTCCCAGGTGGCTCAGCGGTAAAGAATTTGCCTGCCAATGCAGAAGACAGAGGTTTGATCCTTGGATTGGGTAGATCCCCTGGAGGAGGAAATGGCAACCTGCTCCAGTATTCTTGCTTGGGAAATCCCATGGACAGAGGAGCCTAGCAGGTTACAGTTTATGGAGTCGCAAAAAATCTGAAACGACTTAGTGACTAACAACAGCAACACAAAAATAAGCAGATAGGGAAGTGACTATAATGTAGGCTTTGTGCATTGAGAACTTCATAGAGAGAATTCCTAAAGCAAAGAGGCTTTGAAAGGAATTATGCTAGAAGGATGGAAATAGTTTAGATATGAAAAAAAAAAAAACAATGGTATTTGTTTTTGTAAAGCACTGTATTTTTTTCCATTAGAAAAGCAAGCAAGTTGGATATAGTTTTCCCAGTTCCACCTGCCCCCATGTCCTTGAGGAGGTGAGAGCAGGAAAGGACAGAACGTTAATCCTTGACAGGAAAGTCTATGCCATCTGGGAAATTTCTTGATGACTATCATTTCGTCAGTGTCGAAACTAACCTGAAAGTAAGTTCAGTTGTCCAAAGGTCTCCTTAATCATGTAGTTAGAATGTTTCATTTGATAAACATTACCTGGCTTATCGTGTTAAAAACTGTTGGAAAAAATTTTGAAATCACTGGTCAATAGATTTGGTTTCTACAGAACATTTATTTATTTGGGGACTGCTCCTGAGTTTAAGCTGCCCTTCTTAATGTAACATCTATATCACCAACTTATGATGACTGTGGTAAATATCTTACTGACACAGTTTTTTGCATAATTACTAAGATATCCTTGGTCATGCGTGCTCAGTTGCTTCAGTCATGTCTGACTCTCTGTGACCTTGTGGACTGTAGCCCACCAGGCTCCTTTGTCCATGGGATTCTCCAGGCAGGAATATTGGAGTGGGTTGCCGTGCCTTTCTCCAGGGGATCTCCTGACCTGGGATTCAAACTTGTGACTCCTGCATCTCCTGCATTGCAGGCAGGTTCTTTACCCATGGAGCCATCTGGGAAGTCCAAGATATGCTTAAAAGTTTCCTTTGACAGGCTCTGGGGAATTTCTGCTTTATAAACTGCATTTAAGTGGGGAGAAAGGGAACACTGGGAGAGGGGAGGGAGAAAAGGACAAAGTCTGTAGTTTTTTTTTTTATCTCTTCTTTGCTAATTTTCAAAATTCATAGTGTACTCCCAGGCCATTGGTTCCACGTGGTTTCATGCTTTCAGCCCCCTTTCTCCTTGTTAGACCTGTCAGACATCCCATGAAATGTGGGGCACTGAGAATAGAGCATTTTTTTAAGTGCCTAGCATGTCTGACAGTGTACTAAATACCTGGTCTGCATCACCGTGTATCCTCACAAAAACTGGGTACAGTGGGAACTTTAACGTTCTTGCATAGATGAGGATGCTGAGGCCAAAAGAATTGCAGAAATGGCCCGAGATTCCACACCTGGTGAAAAATTCAGAGGACATTGTTCAGTTGTTCTCTTATTTGACTTTGACTTTGCTACTGTGGAGGACTCCCTCCTCCCTGAATTGTTCAGTTCAGTTCAGTTCAGTCGCTCAGTCGTGTCCGACTCTCCGCGACCCCATGAATCACAGCACGCCAGGCCTCCCTGTCCATCACCAACTCCCGGAGTTCACTCAGACTCATGTCCACAGAGTCGGTGATGCCATCCAGCCATCTCATTTTCTGTCGTCCCCTTCTCCTCCCGCCCCCAACCTTTCCCAGCATCAGAGTCTTTTCCAGTGAGTCAACTCGTCTCATGAGGTGGCCAAAGTATTGCAGTTTCAGCTTCAGCATCAGTCCTTCCAGTGAACACCCAGGATTGATCTCCTTTAGAATGGCCTGAATTGTTATGTGCCCTTAAATTTCATGATAACATGTCTGATGTTTCTTCTTGCTTTCGGCCACACTTCCATAGTCTCCTGGTAGACCCAGCTTTACCTCTCCAGCCATGAAATCTTGGTGTTCCTACCTGTTCATAGACTCTCTCCTTTGCACTCTCTTCCTGAACTTTCAACTTGAATTACTGTCTTTGTGCTGTGTGTATGCACTCATTTGGTTCTGATTCTTTGTGACCCCATGGACTGCAGCCCGCCAAACTCCTCTGTTCCTGGGTTTTTCCGGGCAAGAATACTGGAGTGGGTTGACATTTCCTCCTATAGGGGAACTTCCCAACCTGGGGATGAAACCCATGGCTCTCTGATCCTGCATTGGCAAGCAGGTCCTTGGGAAGCCCATCTTTGTGCTGCTGAGTTCCAAATCCTTATTTCCATTCCAGATCACATGTCTGAGAATCACACACGTCATCTGTTTGATCTTTCTGCTTCAGTGTACCCCTTAAATTTGGCATGGCCCATGGAGTTTTTTCCTTGATTTTCTTCGGAGATTCTGTAACTTAGGAAATGGCAACATCCTATACCCAGTGGCCCACATCAGAAACCTGATTATCATCCTCACTTCTCCTACTTCCTCATAGCTCTTATTCCATCACCAGCTTTTACTGACTCTCAAATGATTTTCATCACCATTTTCATAATCTCTAGTCTCCCTTGGAGAGTTTGCTGCAGAGAGTTTTGTTCTCTTCTAATGTGCTTTCTGGGCTTGCCAGGTGGCTCAGTGGTAAAGAACCTCCTGCCAATGAAGGAGACACGGGTTTGGTCCCTTTGTTGAGAAGATCCCCTGGAGAAGGAAATGGTAACCCATTCCAGTATTCTTGCCTGGGAAATCCCACGGACAGAGGGGCCTGACAGGCTACAGACCATGGGGTCACAAAGAGGCAGATGCAACTTGGTGACTAAACAACACAACAAGTATGCTTCCTATCAGTAGCTCAAGAACTCTGTTTAAATTGCAGATTTTGATTATTTTACCTGCCTTTTTCAGTTATTCCTGATTACCCTCAGGATTAAATTCAGATGTCTCTACCTGTTCTATACCCCTGCTTAACTTGGTAGCCTCATTTTTACCATTCTTTTATGCTATTTCCAGGAATGTTCTTTTACTTCTGGGCTGAGTCCACATTATTCTTTCTGGTAGAGGTGCTCTTCTCTCCCTTTCAGATCACTGTCACCTTCCTGCCCTTCATAAACTTAGTCTGGCTCCTTCTTCACGGCCCTCCCTACGTCACCCAGCCTCTGTCCGCCAGATGTATCTTGTGTTCTCATAACACCACACACTTAGTCATCTTTCATAGTGTTTACAGCTATAACCCTATCTTTTCTCCAAAACCATGTCTCAGACATACAACTGTCTCCTTTTCATTCCCACTTCATTTCATTCCCATAGGCATTTCACATTTAACTTTCTAAAACTAAACTCTTGTTTTTTTTGTTTTTTTCTCCAAAACCAGCTGTTCCTCCCGACTTCCCCTTCTCAGGAAATGGCATCTGTACCATTTCATCTAGTCAGGCCAAACCCAAAGTTGTCCTCAGTTCGTTAATGTTTCACAGCCCACATCCACAGGGTTCATCAATAAACCCTGTTTTTCTACCTTCAGAATATGGTTAGAATCTGACCACCTGTTGGTACTTGTGCTGTCACCCTAATCTGGGCCACCGTCTCCTGGGCCAGCAGATGCCTACTGACTGGTCTTCTTCTAAATGGTCTCCTGCTGCAGCCCTTCCTCCCCTAAAACCTGATCTCATCACAGTAGCCAGAGTGATCCTCTGAAAAAGGAAACCAGATCTTCTCAGTCCTCTGCTCAGCCCTTCCCATCTCTCTTAGAGCAGGGGCTAAATGCCACGCATTGGCCTCCCCACCGTACAACTCCATCTTCACTTCTGTTTCTATCTCCTTCTACTCCCCGCTGCCCTTTTTAATTTTCTTCCGGTCTCTGTTCAGATGTCATCTTTTCAGTGAAGCCTTCCCTAACCATCCATCAGAGAGGAGCTCACCCACCCTGTTTAATTGTTCTCCATAGCACTTATTACCATCCAGCTGATTATATCTTTTCTGACTGTTCTTAACTAGAACGTGGAGGCCATGAGGGCAGAGTCTTGGTCTCTTTTATTTCCACTGTATTCCCAGCGTTTATGCAATGCATGGCCCACTCAGTAAATCTGTAGGGAAATGAAAGTGAAGTTGTCATGAATTTAAGTAGTTTTGCAAACCTGGCAATCCAATGAGCTGCACATCCCATACTGATGAGCATTTTGAGTGCTCATAGTTATACCTAACTCCTTGGCCTCAGTTTCCCAATCTGTAATATAGGGATGTTCTTACTTCTTGGGTTGTTTATTTGTTTGGGAAGATTAAATAAAATAGCTCTGTGAAGTACTTAGCTCAGTACCTTGACCATAATAAGCTATAAATTGAGAGAAATTGTTGCAACTGATACTCTGCTGATTCTTGTCAGAAGACCTCATTTAATTGCATGTCCACCAGGTTTTAAATTCAACTGTATCTTAAACTTGCTCTTGTGACAGTAATGATAACGTGGTTGCCAGAGTTGAGGGGAAGGGATGAAGGAGGGGGATTGGGTGAAAGTGCTCAAAAAGTACAAACTTCTAGATGTGAGACAAAGAAGTTCTGGGGATGTAATGTAAAATAATAACAACGATGACAATACTAGTTAATAATAATAGTGCTTACTGAGTGCCAGGAATTCTGTGAGTCAGCGCTTTTCAGTAGAACTTTCTGCAGTAAAGGAAGTGTTCTATGTAAGCACTGTAGAAAGGTAGCCACTCACTACCTGTGGCTTTTGAGCTCTTGAAATGTGACAGCATGACTGAGGAACTATTAGGTTGGTGCAGAAGTAATTATGGTTTTTGCACTGTTGAAATTTGCCGTTTGATATTGGAATATATTCTAAATAAATGTAGTTATGTTATATATCATTTTAATATGCATTTCTCATTTTATGTTTTTTTTGTGAAAGGCTTATTACTTGCTGTTTACTTTATATTTATTTTAGACTATGGAAATGATGTTAGACAAAAAGCATATTGGAACAATTTTCTTATTGAGTTCAAAATGGGTGGGAAAGCAGCAGAGACAACTTGCAACATCAACAACACATTTGGCCCAGGAACGGCTAACAGACATACAGTGCAGTGGTGGTTCAAGAAGTTTTGCAAAGGAGATGGGGCCTTGAAGATGAGGAGCATAGTGGCCAGCCATCGGAAGGTAAAAACAACGATTGTGAGCTGTCATCGAAGCTGATCCTCTTACAACTACGTGGAATTTGCCGAAGAACTCAGTGTTGACCATTCTACAGTCTTTTGGTCTTTGAAATTGGAATGGTGATAAAGTTCAATAAGTGGTGCCTCATGAACTGACTGGGGATTTTTTAAAAATTTCGTTTTGTAGTGTCTTCTCTTATTCTGTGCAACAACAGTGAACCATTTCTCGATCAGATTGTGATGTATGATGAAAGTGGACCAGTGATGACCAGCTCAGTGGTTGAACCAAGAAGAAGCTCCAAAGCACTTCCCAAAGATAAACTTGCACCAAAAATGGTCATGGTCACTGTTTGGTGGTATGTTGCTGGTCTGAATCCTAGTGAAACCAGTAGATCTGAGAAGTATGCTTAGCAAATCGATGACGTGCACTGAAACCTGCAATGCCTGCAGCTGGCATTGGTCAACAGAAAGAGCCCTATTCTCCACAACAACGCCCGACTGCATGTTGCATAACCAGTTCTTCAAAAAGTGAATGAATCTTGCTATGAAGTTTTGCCTCATCCGCCATATTCACTGACCTCTCACCAACTGGCTACTACTACTTCAAGCATCTCAACAACTTTTTGCAGGGAAAACACTTCTGCAACCAGCGGGATGCAGAAAATGCTTTCCAAAGAGTTTGTCAAATCCCGAAGCAGAGATTTTTGTGCTACAGGAATAGACAAACCTGTTTCTCATTGGCAAAAATGTGTTGACTATAATGGTTCCTATTTTGGTTACTAAAGATGTGTTTGAGCCTAGTTACAGTGATTTAAAATTCTTAGTCCAAAAACTGTAATTACCTTTGCACCAACCTCATAAATTTTTAATTGTATTTAATTTTAATTAATTTAGATTTGAATAAGCACATGTAGCTAGTGGCTACTGTATTTGGATTCCAAAGCCCTACCATCTTTAAATGCATTAATTCATCTAGTATTTATGACAATGCAGAGACTTTTGTAGAGTTAGAGATGAGGAGATCAGGTTTCTCAGAGGTTGCCTAAGACTTCACAGCTTGTCTGAAGCAGAGCTGGGATTTAAAGGTTAAATCCTTGGGTAATCTGGTTGCAGGGGCTCTGCTGGCACCTCCTTTGTGTCAGTCTCAATAACTGAAGTCCCACAGGCCAGGGGTCAAGCTGACATGTCTGTGTTCTTCTTGCGTGGAAGCTGAGGAAGTGAATTTCTGGTTCCTGCCCTAGTGAGGTATCACTCATAAAGTGAGAAATTCCCCAAACAAAGGAAAGGTTCCTAGATTATCAACCAGTGAGCTTGGCCACTCAGCCTCTGTATGCACTTTCCTTCCAGACTCAAACTTGCTAACAGTGCAACAGTAGGAAATTGCTCCATTCTAATATGTTGCAGCTCTCTCATAAAAGTGAAAAATATGCTCTCTCTTTCCCCCATACAACATCTTAAGTGTCTGTTTCCAAATCTAGGATATTTGGGACACATTCTTTTACGTCCCTCCTGTTCCATTATGGTCCTTTGTAACTAGTGAGCCACCAACTTACTTTTTGTAAAATAGGAGCAGGAAAAGAAAGGAAGAAATTAGTTAAAAACATAAATTTGTACATGTCAGACCAAGGAAGAAATATGACTGGATACTTAGCTTTTGCTATTGATCCTGAACCCATAGTTGGTATCTTAACTCCCTTCTCTAGTACCTGTTGTATATTCACTTTGCCCTCAATAGACTCTCAAAGGATGTAGGTTTTTACCTGACTACAACAGCAGTTCCCGGGGTCTCTGTGTTCTTGGTGATCCTGTCTGTATGGAGTTGCTTTTGACTCTCATTATCTTTAGACAATGATGTGGCAAACCGAGGCGGTCATCCAGGTTCCAGACACACAGCTCCTTTTCCTCACTTTGTAGCAGTAATCCTGTTTACCCTTGGTAACTAAGATTAGTTGCACCAACCAGTTCTGTAACCTCCATTTTTGTCTGTCTGGTCAGTGTCATGAGAAGCTCAAAATTGCTAGGTTGCTGTTTAAGCTACCAAAATCACTGAAGGCACTGTTGAGTCCCTAGGTGAAATCAGTCTTCTCTTGGATACTAAGACTGTTAGACCTGCAGAACTCGAATTGCAATCATGGCAGAAAAAAAAACTGCAAGTTGGTCGTTAGGTGTAAGTGAGGGAGAGGGAGGAGAAGATTCAGAGCTAATTCAACTTTTTTCCCTTGGTTGGTGTTCTGACTCTTGGAGAAACACTCTCATATATTATTCACTGGTTACCTGCATGCTGGGGGACATTAACCTCTTGGGGTATTGTTTCCCCAGCAGCAGTGGAACTGGATCTTCAGCAGATGATCTAACATTTTTAGGAGATTATCTTCCTGGATAATGGGGTACTTGGGAAGCCCAGTATATCCCATTAGCATCAACCTATTGCTGTCCTTTTTTATTCTAAAATCTTGAGTGAGATATTGTAGTGATAAGTAAGGCATTGAATAATTCTGTAGATTTTGACAGAGGCTTAGTGGATAGGAATGCAATTTTATTAAATTCAGAATAGATGTCTTTTCATATGAGAACTAACAAATGACACTGAAGGTGAAGGATATCTGCCTGAAATCAAGTATGCTTTCATAAAGTTAGGATGAGTTATGAAAGTTCATTTTGAGTTGGCACTTGGAGGCACATGCAAAGCAAAATTAAGTTGAAAGGAGGTTTGAATGAGTTGCAGTCATTTGTCACTGACTCAGTATGACCCTGGGCAAGACGCTTAATCACTGTGAACTGCCCATTTCTCACATCTGTCAAATTGGGATAATGATACTTGTGCATAGAAGGCTTTGAACCACTCAGATGAAAGGTTTTGTGCAATTGCAACGTGTTTGTTAATAACAACAGTAAAAATCCTCATCTCACTCTCCCCTCAGCCTGACCTGTGTTTAAATTGAGCAGTACATAAAAAGATTGCCTGTGAAATGATGTTCTCGGCATTTATGTTGTTGCATGCTCTCCTAGCATCTAATACATTTCCTTCTCAGCACTTCTCACAGCTGATGATAGTGTATGCTGACTCTTTGAATAGTACTGTTTTCCTCCACTATACCCCAAACCCCGACCAACAGGGACCAGGTTAATCTGTTTACTAAGGAATTTCCAATGCCTAGCACAGTGCCTGCATGCAGTAGGCATTTGGCAAATATTTATTGAATGGGTGAAGAAATAGAATAGGTCAGTAATGGCTATTTCTACAAGTTCTGCCTAAGAAAGAAAGAAAAAGAAAATAAGAAAATAATGCAAACAACAAAGCCCAGAAGGCAAATCAGCAGTTTGGTTCCTTTACCCGTCTCCCCCACCCCCCCCCACCATATTGAAATCCTGTAACAAATATGTCATTCCTGTTGATCATAGTCTTACAGTGGGATTGGTGCCATGAGGAATGATTGGAGTAATTTTCAACAGCAGAAATGTTTAGTAACAGATGTACATAGATGAGGTTGCCTCATTCAGCTGCCATCTGTGGGACAACTGTCTATTCCAATAGGACGTGTCCATTAGAACTAGACCAATGGCACTTTCCCACAGGTTTAAATTTATTCGTTTTCAAATTTTTTCTGAAAGGCTTGAAGAGGGAAAGATGTTTCCATGTCCAATAATGGTGTGTTACAACACCTGGGCAAACTGAGACGTCCATTCAGTGTGTCATAATGTTCAACAAGGAAGTGTTCCTTCCCTCTTAAGTGTTTCTGTCAAAAGTCAAACTAAATAATGGCACTAGGAAACTCACTCAACTGCAAATAATTGAGTCCAACAGAGTTCAGTGCAGATTGTGCAATTGACAACAGAAACTGGCTTGAGATGAAGGGTATAATCCATGCTGGTCATCATTAGTGTGTGTGATATATGTGTTTTTGTTGCCTTTTTTTTTTTTAAAGGTCATGGGCAGTATAGTAAAGTCTCTAGAAAATATAATGTGTCTCCATTGTAATTAGGTTGTAGTCAGTGAAAGCATAGTGATTCGTAGCTTGGACATGCCTTTCAGTGAAAACTTCTGCAAGCTTTTTTGCTCTGTATAGGTGGAGACAGTGTTGGCCTATATAAATTTACCCAGTTCATGACCAGTTGGGTTGGTGGTGTGTTGTAAGTTTGGGCCAACCTCCATAATGTCTCAGCAATTATGCTAAGTGCATTATACTGCCTGGTATCCAGTTGGGATTCTGTAAATATTGTTGAATGAATGTTCTAGGACCAGTTGAGACAGTTCTCTCTGGATTCCCAGCATGAAAGTAGGTCTCACAGCCTTAGATCATGAATTGGAGCTTGGAATACTTAGCATACTGAGCAGAACACAAAGCATATTGCTTATCACCACTGTGTACCCATAATAAACTTCTCAAGGCTATGTGATATCCAAAATATAAATCATTAGGTATATGTTCTTTTGGGAGCCAAACATCTAACAGTGGCTGTTTTGGAGAGAGCAAATCCATCTTGAGTCTTGGTTCAGTTACAAGAATGACTAATTTTATACTAGATTCTCACATGATTCAAAAGTGTGTGAGTGACTCAGCCCATTAATATCCTTCACTCCTGTGATGTTCTCTCCCAGTGAAATAATAGCTATAAGGCAATAATGATGATTGGAGGAGGAGACCTTGACTTTGCCCTGTGGCAGTAAAATGACACACTTTGAGTAATTGCATATGTGTACAATATTGTTTGAAAGAAATGAGGTGTGTGATCATCATATAAATATTATAAATTTTAGTTTAAAGCATGCTGAAAATAATACGTAGTTTCAGTATGGGTAAAGACCACGAGTTTGCCTTTTGTTCCTACCTTTCTTTCTTTTTCTGAAACAACGAGCCTCTGTTCATAGGGACAAGCCACCAGAGATCTGACTTCATTGTTACAGTCAGCTCCTTAATTGCCTTCCCTGGCTGACATAAGACAAATACTAAAGTCACAGGAATGTTGGGTTCCAATTAAATGTAGCCAGACGTTCTCAAGTGCTTTTGAACTCAAACTGAGCAGTTAGTGGAGAGTCTCTGGAATATTTGGCAGTGTGTGTTTTGTCTTCACTGCTCCATCATTTTGAAACAATTCATTCAACGAAAATCTGTGTATTTTGAAGTCAGCACTTTGTGCATATCTGGATCTTGCTAAAGTCCCCAGTGACCCAGTCACTGAGTCCAGTGGACACTTCTCAGTCCTTCTTTAGCTAGACTTCTGTGCAGCATTTGACAGATTTTGAAACATCCTAGACTTTTGGGACACTGTCTTTTGGTTGTCCTCTTAATTCTTGCACTTTTTATTTCTTGACCCTTCAAACTACCCCATAAATTTAGTGTTCTCCAGATTTCTTGCCTTACTCTTTTTTTTTTGGTTTCTGTTTATTTCCTCTCCTTGGTAATTCCATTCATTTCCAGGTTTCCATTAAAATCCATGCTCTGATTTCTCTACGTGGGTGTTCATGTCAGTCTGTGGAGCTGCAGGCCTGGGTATCCAGCTACCCTGGAGATACATATAATGATAATCACAACAATAACACCTACTTCTCACTGACTGTTCTCTATGACAAATAGCTCACCAGAGCTATATTGCTTCATCCCAGCTATTCCTGTCCGCAACATCAGGAGGGAAATCCTGTTATTATTTCCTGTCTACAAGTGAGGAAACTAAGGTTAGATGCATTTAGTAGCTTTTCTAACGTTATTCAGTTAGCAGAAGAGCCTCATTTTTAATCTCGAGTCTAGAGCCCAAGGTTTTCATTAATACTTGGGATTAGCATGTCAGAAGGGAATCCTTCACTTTCCTGTCTCTTCCCCACACTCTCCTTTCCCCGTTATTCTCTGTCCTCTTTGAAAGGACCATATTTTATCCCTAAAGTAGATGTCTGGGTGTTGCACTTGACCCCCAAAGATTGTGGATCACAGTAGTACTTTGCTTTTTTGTGTCCAAAATATTGACGTCTTGTTTGCATTAATAACGTTAGGTTAGGTTTCAATTCCTGGCTTCAGGCTGATAGTGTATTGTTTTGTCTATATGTTGTTTTAAAGACCAGGAGAAAAAAAGATCTCACAGAAGTCTAAATTTGTAACTTTTCCTTAGAAACCTGGACTTGCTGTCACATGGCAGTCATCCGCCAGAGCTGTGGGGCGGCTTCGTCTCACCTGGGGCTGCTGCTGGCTGCTTCAGCGCGTTGCTCACCACTCCCTATTGTCCTGTACTTCTTGGGGGTTTCCTCAGGTCTGTGCATGTGCAGCCCTGTGGGCAGTTAGGACCCCTGGTAAAGACTCCCGTGCTTCTGCAGGTGGTCTTCTTCCCTCTCTAGTTTTTGCCCTAGTACTTGAGGTGAAGTGAAAGTTGCTCAGTCGTGTCCAACTCTTTATGACCCCATGGACTATACATACAGTCCATGGAATTCTCCAGGCCAGAATACTGGAGTAGGTAGCCGTCCCCTTCTCTGGGAGATCTTCCCAATCCAGGGGTTGAACCCAGGTCTCCTGCATTGCTGGTGGGTTCTTTACCAGCTGAGTCACCAGGGAAGCCCCTAGTACTTGATGGATTTCCTCAAATGAAATCCATTACTTGCTTTCTGTTAGTATTTCTGATTTATGTTCCCCCACTGGTTCCTTCTCAGTCTGCAAACATGTTGAAGGCTCTGTGCTAAAGTTGGAAGGAAAGAATTAAAAAAAAATAATATGTTCTGTGCGCCAAAGTTAAACACAAACGTGGCATATTTAAGTCTTCATGGCATTGATGGCATTCCCAGTTTCTGATTAAGAAGTGAGAGAAACCAAGGCCTAGAAGGATGGTCCCCAAATCCACAACTTAGGGACCCAGACCTGTCTGATCTTGGGTCCATGTTCTTTCTCCACCATCCATGTCAACTTCACTTCAAGCTACTGTTGACCGCTGTACAGATAAACAAGCGTCCTTTGCTCTCTCTTTCCCATGATCTGCTCTCCGTCTCTTTCTCCTTCCCTTGCTGCCAAACTTGATTCACTTGCTCATACGGTACCTGCTTAGTCCCTCTTCTCACATTGCTAGAGTAGAATTTGCCATCTCTGTAATTCACTAGTTCATCAGTGTAATTTGAGCACCTGCTGTAACATGGATAGCATACTGGGCACCATGAAATGATCCTTGCCTGAGAGACGCTTTGCAGGCTTGTAGGTTAAAACAGATAAGTAGTTACAGTGCAGTGTACCAATGCCTGGTAATATCTTGTAATAACCTATAATAGAAAAGAATCTATAAAAGAATATATGTATATATATAAAACTGAATCACTTTGCTGTATACCTGCTGCTGCTGCTGCTGCTAAGTCACTTCAGTCGTGTCCGACTCTGTGTGACCCCATAGACGGAAGTAAATCAACTATGCTTCAATAACATAATTCATAGAATAAGAAGAAACAGACAAACAAACCAAGAACAGAAACTTTCTCTTGAGGCCACACCCATCTATACCCCATGGTCTCCTTCCTTTTCTAGAAAGTTTCCTCCAAAGACTGGCCTATCCCCAGACCCTGCCTCTTCTCCTTCCACGTTCCCTTCAACCCTCTCCAGACTCCCCACTAAACTAACATAATCAAGTTCCCCATGATCTCCACCTTGCTCAAATGCATTCTCATTTCACTAAAGCTTGAATTGTGATTTGGCCAGCTGATCACATCCTTATTGTACCAGTTTTCCATGACTACCATAGCAAATCACCACAGACTTAGTGGCTGAAAACACCGATGTATTATTTGATAGCTCTGTAGGTTGGAGGTTGGAAGTGTGTTAGTCACTCAATCGTGTCCAACTCTTTGTGACCCCTATGGACTATAGCCCGCCAGGCTCCTCTGTCCATGGAATTCTCTGGCAAGAATACTGCAGTGGGTAGACATTCCCTTCTCAGGGC
This sequence comes from Moschus berezovskii, assembly GCF_049115385.1. Taxonomy (NCBI): domain Eukaryota; kingdom Metazoa; phylum Chordata; class Mammalia; order Artiodactyla; family Moschidae; genus Moschus; species Moschus berezovskii. The sequence goes on along the minus strand of NC_142475.1, from coordinate 67,373,461 downwards.
ATCTTCCCTACCCAGGGACTGAACCTGGGTCTCCTGCATTGCATACTTACCATATGGTGTGGGGGGGTGTCTCATTATGCTAAAACACAGTCAGGGCTACGTACTTGTCTGGAAGCTTTAAGGCAGAATCTACTTCCTTAACATTTCCAGATTCTAGAAGCTTCTCTAGGCTCTCATATTCCTTGATTTCTGGCCCCCTTCCTCCATCTCTGAAACCAGCAACACTGAATTTCATCAACTATTCTTCTGAAGCCATATCTCCCTCTGACCTCAGCCAGGAAGGGTTCTCTGCTTTTATATGCCCACTCATACAGTAGAGAATTATCTCCCCATCTCAAGGGCCAAACCTGAATCACATCTGTGATGTCTCTCTGCCAGGTTAGGAATTATACTCACAGAATCCAGAGATTAGAATATGGATGTCTGTCTGGAGCCATTATCTTCTCCTCCTCCTTCTTTTGGCCATACCACACAGCTCATGGGATCTCAGTTCCCCAACCAGGGATCAAACCCAGGCCCCCTGCAGTGGAAGCGCAGAGTCTTAATCACTGGGCCAACAGGGAATTTCTGATTCTTAAAAATTATCTTCACTTAACTTCTAGAACTTCACTCCTTCCTTGTTTCTCCCCAGGTTGAAGTGGTTTCAGCCATCGTTTGGATCTTCCTTCTCATCTCAACTCTTCAGTGCCCACGGAGCCCAGGGCTCAGTCCTCAGACCTCTGTCAGATTCACTTTCCGGGGATCTCACTCAGGCTACTTGCCCTCCAATGTCCTCAGCCTCTTACCTCCAATTCTAATTTCTCTCCTGAGCTCCAGATTTGGAGACCATTAAGATAGTGTCAGACTTTATTTTTGGGGGCTCCAAAATCACTGCAGATGCTGACTGCAGCCAGGAAATTAAAAGACACTTACTCCTTGGAAGGAAAGTTATGACCAACCTAGATAGCATATTAAAAAGCAGAGACATTACTTTGCCAACCAAGGTCCGTCTAGTCAAGGCTATGGTTTTTCCAGTGGTCATGTATGGATGTGAGAGTTGGACTGTGAAGAAAGCTGATTGCTGAAAAATTGATGCTTTTGAACTGTGGTGCTTGAGAGTCCCTTGGACTGCAAGGAGATCCAACCAGTCCATTCTAAAGGAGATCAATCCTGGGTGTTCATTGGAAGGACTGATGCTAAAGCTGAAACTCCAATACTTTGGCCACCTCATGCGACGAGTTGACTCACTGGAAAAGAGTCTGATGCTAGGAGGGATTGGGGGTGGGAGGAGACGGGGACGACAGAGAATGAGATGGCTGGACGGCATAACCGACTCTATGGACATGAGTTTGAGCGAACTCCGGGAGTTGGTGATGGACAGGGAGGCCTGGCGTGCTGTGATTCATGGGGTTGCAAAGAGTCGGACACGACTGAGCGACTGAACTGAACTGAACTGAACTGAAGATATGTGTTTGCGGAGAAGGCAATGGCAAGCCACTCCAGTACTCTTGCCTGGAAAATCCCATGGATGGAGGAGCCTGGTAGGCTGCACTCCGTGGGTTCGCTAAGGGTCGGACACGACTGAGCAACTTCACTTTCACTTTTCACTTTCACACATGGAGAAGGAAATGGCAACCCACTCCAGTGTTCTTGCCTGGAGAATCCCAGGGACAGGGGAGCCTGGTGGCCTACCGTCTATGGAGTCACAAAGAGTCGGACACAACTGAAGTGACTTAGCAGCAGCAGCAGCAGCAGCAAGATATGTGCTTGACATCTCCTTTCCTGGCTCAAAGGTGCCTCAAACTTAACATATCCCAAGTTCAACCCTATCCAGATATCTTCTCCCTTCTTAGCTTCCTCATCTTAAGAAAAGATGAGGAATGCATCTCATTCCTGAGCTCTATTTAGCTCAGGCCAAAAGTCAGGAGCCATTCTTGAGAAAGTATACTTTCTCGCACTCTTTCTAGGTTACCAGAAAGTCCTATTGACTATTCCCTCAATACAAGGCTGGAGTCCACCCATCTGTCATCACTGTCACCATCAGCTTTCTAGTCTAAGCCACCTCTTCTCACCTGGGTTACTGCAACAAGCTTCTAACTAACAGCCCTGCTTCCACCCATGTCACCCACCTCCCCCCATCCCCACCAGATTCTCCACACAGCATCCCGAGTGAAACTTTTAAAATGGAATAAAAGCATCCCTTTCCTTTACTCAAATCCTCTGGTGGCAACAGCTTCCCATCCCTTCAAATAAAACGCAACATCTTTGGTATCTTCTCATAGTCTGTGTGACATGTGACCCCTACATCAGTCTGATCTCTTCTCACATCCATGATCCTCTCATTTTCTGCATCTCAAACTCATCACACATCATCCTGTGTGTTACTGATGCAGAGCCTTTACATGGCTCTTCCTTTACTTGGAAGGCTCTTTTCTCAGATTTCCATGTGGCTGTTATCTCATTGCATTCAGGCCTCTGCTCAAACATCATCTCTGAGGAGAGGCTTTTCTTGCATTCCTTTCTTTGTACCATATGTCCACATTATCCTCTCTTCGTCACTAGAATATAATCTCCATGAAGGCAGGAGCTTCAATCTCTTACTCAGTTCTGTACTTGCAGCACCGAAAACAGAACCCAGCATATAGTAGGCACCCAATACGTTTGTTACCTGAGTGAGTGAATGAAAGAAAAAAGATACTTCCCTTGGGGAGGAATAAGGCACTTGCATGGGGAAGGCTCCCTGTCAACATGCAGGAGTCAGAGATGGAGGCAAGTCAGAGGCCTTCAGTCGTGTCCGACTCTGTGCGACCCCATAGATGGCAGTCCATCAGGCTCCCCCGTCCCCGGGATTCTCCAGGCAAGAACACTGGAGCGGGTTGCCATTTCCTTCTCCAATGCGTGAAAGTGAAAAGTGAAAGTGAAGTCGCTCAGTCATGTCCGACTCATAGTGATCCCATGGACTGCAGCCTACCAGGCTCCTCCATCCATGGGATTTTCTAGGCAAGAGTGAAGCACTAGTCTCCATCAAAAATGATGACATTAAGCCACACTGGAACACAGAGAGATGCTTATTAAATACTTTTAATTGAAAAAAGCCAACTTAGAGAATAATAAGATATCAATGAGAGTCAATGAGATTCCATCTTGTAAATGTTTACATAACTATATAGAAGTCTGGAAGGCTCTATGACAATAGGTTAGCAAAAGATTTGTGTTAATAGTTACATATGCTATGTAGCTTAACTATGGATGGTGGGGCTGTAGGTAATGTTTATTTTCTCTTCTTTTTTTCCCCTATATTATATAATGTTTTAACAGTGTACATAGATTATTTGTTCAGTTTGTTAAAAGGAAGTTTCCCAAAGGAGGGAAAAAACAGCCCTTTCTTGCCACACCTGTAATCAGAGCATTAAATTCTGCCTGTCCTAGGGGCCTCTCTCAGGACCCTTCAGGGTGTCTGGGACTAGGTGAACCTGCTCTGTGGGTTTGTCGCTCCTGGGTGTGCCAAGCCTTATAACCTCAAACCGATTAGAGTCACAGAACCACCGTTTACAAGCTTAAATGATCTCAGGGAAGTTGAGAAATTCCGAATTAATCAACTGTGTCCTCTCGGGAAAGGGGCGAACAGAGGCGTATATGTACAGAGCTTTCTGAAGGAATTAATCGTGCTTTGCGAGCTGAGTGTAGTGGTGGGAGGGCTTTTGGGTATATTTACACGTGGTATTATTATCCGCAGGCCCCTTGCGGCCTCTTCACTGCTAAATCTTGTATGTCATCCATTTCCTAGCAGGGAAAGATGGTTTTGCTCACACTTGGAGGGTGGAGATGCTCGGGATCCGGAAATCTCAAGTGACTCATTGAGGGGTGCACAGCAAGAACTGAATTGTGATTTAGTGTTCTTGACTCCGTGCCCTGTCCGCATGCCACTCTTTTTCTTTATGGGATGCTTCAGACGTGTGCCGACTGCCTCAGACAGGACAGCTCTCCCTCCCTCGCCTCCTCTGAGCGTATTTTTAAAATTCATGTCAAAATAATTTTCTCTGGGTTTTTCCTTTTAGGAACACTCACGTTCTCTCTTAGAGTCTATTCCTGTCTATGTCCTGACTAAGAAAGCTAGATTCTCATGTGCCTGCAAATGTCTCTGGCTCCTAATTGGGATTTCTGCCTGGAAGAGTTGCTGCGCTGTGCACATGGAGGAGGGTTCACATTCTGGTGGTGTGGCGAGCCTTTCCCTGATGGGTTAGCTCGTCTCCATCCTAGGCAGCTCCCCCATCCCCATCTCAACCCACTGCTGTCACTCAACCCCTCCTCTGTGTGCACGCTGCTCCAGCCCCTTGCAATGCATGCTTCCTACCGCCAAGTGGTGATTCCGTGCCTGAGACACTGTTCTGGGCTCTTCTCTCCCTGGTCATCCTGCGCTTCAGCTTCTCAGTTACAGAGCGTTCACTCGGTGTCACGTTGCTGTTCTACGGCTTGACAAATGTTGACTCCTCACAGAAACTTAATGATGCTGGTACCATTATTATTATCCCATTTTACAGTTGAAGAAACAGAGGCCCAGAAACTTGCTCATGATCCAGAGCTAGCAAGTGCTGGAGACAGAATCTGAATCCAGGCAGCTGGCTCCAGAGTCCACTCTCTTAACCACCCTGCTTTGCTCCTCGCCTGCAGATGCTCTCAGCCTCCTGCCCTGTGAAGCTGCCCTGATCCGTGTTTTGGGAATCGCCCTCATCCTGCTCGGTGCTTCCAGAGCATTTTGCTGGTCCCTCAAAGATTCCTTGGTCTTTGGACAGTGTTTTAAGTAGCCTTGGTGCCCTACCAGCAGGGAGCTTCGTACGGACTGGAATTTGGTGTGTCAATCTTGGTATCCATGACATTCTTACTTCAAGATCCTTTCCAGGTGTTTTTTAAGCATCGGAGATATGATATTCATGTGAGCTAAAATGGAATGAAATTTAGTGAATTGGAAGGTCCCATAAGGACTAAATCTTTGAAGAAAAGTCTTGGTGGATGTGTCCATAAAAAGTTTAACTTAAGCACAAAAAAAATTGCCTAATTCTCATCCATTCAAGAGCTGATTATTTTCTTTTGAGGATTATTCATCATCTTGCTTTTCCTTCCATTTCTTCCAGTTTTCTAAACATGTCATGCTATGAGATACATAGGAGACAGAGGAAATGAAAACTCTTCAAGTCATAGCAGCTCCATTCTTGCCAGTTCTGTGACTTTGAAAAGGTCATTTGAGGTTCCTCCCATCCAAGTACTAACCAGGCCTTACCCTACTTAGCTTCTGAGATCAGATGAGATCGGGTACTTTCAGGGTGGTATGGCCATAGACATTACTTGAGCTTCCTGAATCTTATTTGGGTCATAATGATACCTAGTGACCTGACACTGCATGTAAAGCAGCTGGCCCAGGGCTTGGTTGATAGTAAAAACTGCATAAATGTCGATTGTTGCCATCATTAACTCCATGGCTTAGCTAGCAGCACCAGGAGAAAGGAGAAGAGGCAGAACTCTCTGATATGCTTCTTAACACTCTGGAAAAAGGGCGAAGGAGTATAACGTGAAGATGGTTGGTCAAAATGAGAGTGGCCATAATAAAGGCTTTTCTTTCCCCTTGCCGGCTTCAGTTCCTTCTTAAATAAATAGAAATGGGAGAAAATTATCTGCAGCAGTGCAGTGTTCCTGAAAGGAACAATTGCATAAATTCAATTAAGACTGTATTTAGGTCTGACTGACCTTCAGCAGGGCCGACGCCACCATATTCTCTCGGGCGGGCGTCGCTGGCCTCTCGGCCTGGACCGTGCAGCCACAATGGATCCAAGTTCGAAATATGGCAACTTTGAAAGATATTACCAGGCAACTAAAATCAATCAAAAACATCCAGAAGATTACCAAGTCTATGAAAATGGTAGCAGCAGCGAAATATGCCCACGCTGAGAGGGAGCTGAAACCAGCCCGAGTGTATGGAGTGGGGTCCTTGTCTCTGTATGAAAAGGCTGATATTAAAACTCCTGAAGAAGAGCCGCCCGGCTAGCTCAGTCAGTAGAGCATGAGACTCTTAAAACTCCTGAAGACAAGAAGAAGCACCTCATTATCGGCGTGTCCTCAGACCGAGGGCTCTGTGGTGCTATTCACTCCTCTGTTGCTAAACAGATAAAAAGTGAGGCGGCCAACCTTGCAGCAGCCGGAAAAGAGGTTAAGATTATTGGAGTTGGTGATAAAATCAGGAGTATACTTCACAGGACTCATTCTGACCAGTTTCTGGTGACATTCAAAGAAGTGGGGAGGAGACCGCCTACCTTTGGTGATGCATCGGTCATTGCCCTTGAGCTGTTAAATTCTGGATATGAATTTGATGAAGGGTCTATCATCTTTAACTGATTCAGGTCTGTAATCTCCTACAAGACAGAAGAAAAGTCCATCTTTTCCCTTGACACCATTTCAAGTGCTGAGAGCACGAGTATCTGCGATGACATTGATGCTGATGTGCTGCGGAATTACCAGGAATACAGCCTGGCCAACATCATCTGGTACTCCCTGAAGGAATCCACCACGAGTGAGCAGAGCGCCAGGATGATGGCCACGGATACTGATAGCAAGAGCACTTCTAAAATTACTGACAAATTCAGTCGCACCCGCCAAGCTGTGATCATCAAGGAACTCGGAACTCATCTCTGGTGCTGCAGCTCTGGACTAATGAAAATCAAGTTTCATCCTCAGACAAGAGGTAAAGAAGAATTCAGCAAGCTGATTTTGTTTTTAGCTTACTGCTGTCCATGTCAGAAGAATTTGTTGGTCTGTTGTTCAGATTACTAAAGACAGCAAGATGTTTGTAAATTATGTTACAATAAATGACTCAACATAAAAAAAAAGACTGTATTTACTCATTTAATGCACAGTTACAGAGTATCCACTATGTGCCAGGTACTGAGCTAGGTTTGGAGTTACAGAGCGACCTGAGATATAGACCCTGTCCCCAAGGAACTCCTTCCCGGTCTGGTGTGGGGTCTGATGTATAAGTGAATAATTAAAAATCAGAGCCAATTCCAAGGATTCTCTTTTATAAAATTTTTAGAGAATTTATGGGACTGTAGAAGAAGGGCTATCTTGAAGAAAAGCTTTATGTGGGAAATTCAGGTTTAAATTGGGCCTTAGCGGGAGTATGTCAGAATTCTTGGTTGCAAGCAACAGAAGGCTTCTCTAGCTAGCTCACACAAAAAAGAGGAAAGTGTGGGAAGGAGATCAGGGACTCCCAGAAATGTCAGGAGGCTGACATCATCAGATTTGGAAAATAGAATCAGAGGAGCTATGGAGATGAAGAATATGACTCCCAGCAGAGATCACTCAGAAGGAATGGGCTTCTCTGGCTCTCATGCTGCTGAGAAGGTCCTTTGGTCACTCTCTCAAGATCAAAGACCCAGGATAGCATGTATGACAGGCCAGCAGAGTCACACGATCAGCCGCTGGCCAAGCCGAGATGGGGGTAGAGAAGGTTCTAGTATCTCCATCAAGCCATCCACGTGGAGAATTCCCCTGGGGAGATCAGCATTATGACAGTAAGTGAAGCTGGGAACCAGACAGCAGACAAAGACAGAGGTCCTTTATGGGAGGCAGGATTGCAACACGAAGTGGCAGGGAAGGAGAGGCAGGTCAGGAACAGAACAGAATCTGCAGAGGGAAGGGAGGAGAAAAGTTCAGGGCTGTGGAGGGAATGGGAAGCACTTCGGTGCCATCAGGCTGCGTGGGGTGCCTGCGATGCTCTTAAAAGTTCAATTGACAGACAGAGGTAGACAGCCTGAGGTCAAATCTCAGAAAGTCTTGTAAAAGCCACAGTAAAAAGTTGAGCCTTATGCTAAGGCCAGGCTCAGGGGGCAGACGTCTTTTGAGAAAATAGGCAGACATACCTGGAAGAGAAGATTAGATTGAGGCGTTTCTAATCTGTGTTCTCTGCATGCTTGCACTGTGCTGACTGCACTGTAACAGTAGCAGCAAAAACTGCAGGAGAACTTTGAGGCAAGAAAATGAAGCATCGCAGCCAGTGGAATCCCCCACCCATCAGACTCTAAATTCATGAATGTTTAGTAGTTGGCCCTGCATTCTGGCCTCTGGGGGTGGGGTGGAGGGGCATGAAACCCAGGTTTAGCCAGTCAGGGTATCCTACTCCCATCCCACCATGTCATTGGCTTAGGCAGTGTCAGAGGCAGTGACTTGGCATGAGTTGGAAAAGAGAGGACCTCTTTTCTGTAGAGTTGCTAAGTGGGTATAAGTTACAGTGAAGCTGCTGCTGGCTGCCAGGCCCACCTCACTGGGAGACTCTGCCAAATATTGAAGCCAATACAGAGGAGCATGGGGCTGGAATGGAGAGAGAGATTGCTAGAATTCTGGATCCAGACGTATCTGACCTAGATTCCCCAGAGATCAGTTTCCAGTTTCTGGAACCAACATTCTTTCTAGCGCCTTCTCCATCTGTCTTTCTCTCATTTCTCTCTCAGTGAGGCCACTTGGAGTTTTTTGGGTTTTTTTTGTTATTTGCAACTAAAAAAACCTGAATTCATAGAATTATCTCTCACAAAAAAAAAGGTGTGGAGTCAGGTGAGTGAAGGAGGGAGTCCTAAAGACTGGCTGAGCCTGGGAGACAGATGTCTGAGGCACCATAGCCAAAGGCAGAATTAGGTCATTCGGCCCCTCAGTCTTGGGCATTTAGATAGCATTTTTTGGACACAGAGTTTGTGGGATCTTAGTTCCCTGACCAGGGAACCAAGGATCAACCCACACTGCCTGCATGGAAGGGTGGGGTCATAACCACGGAACTGCCAGGAAGTCCGTAGATAGTTTAGAAAACACAGTTTATGTCGCCTTCTAAAAGGGTGCTTGAAGTATCTAGTTGCTTTTTTCATAGTATTGTGATGGATTTTAGCAGGTTATCTTTCTCTGCCAAATTCTTTTAATGAACATGGAAAACTCAGTGTTAACATGGATACGTCAAACAGTCTTCTATCATATTTTTGGGTCCCATTCTTTCCTGTCAGAGCCTGACTTTCCCATAGTTCAGTTCAGTTCAGTCGCTCAGTCGTGTCCGACTCTCTGCGACGCCATGAATCCTACCTTATTTGGGAGTTTGGCCTTTTTGGGAGCTTGACATCTCTTATGAGTAAGCCCTGGTCCTTATCCTCATCTCCATCTTCCTCTTGGCTGCGAGAGATGAGAGTTTCTTATTTGCTGGCAAGAGGCCCTCTGGCTTTCACACTTAGCCTTTAATCGCTAATAAACGACCTTTCATATTTTATCTTTTTTTTCCTAAAGCATTCATTTTTCTATCAACAGCCGTATAGTTCTACTGTATTGTGTTTATATTACTATTTCCACGTGTTTCTCAGCCTGGTATGTTGTCCCATGTGGTGAACCATCCCAGTTCGCAGCTGGGACCGTGTTAGCGGTTGCATTGGTGCACATGTGCCAGGGGGTCATGGCTCCACCTTCCCCCAGGATGGGGCTCTTAGAGGCTGTTTCCTAAGACCATTCCTCAGACTGTCCTGGCACAGGTTGTCCCAGGTTGGATTCCTTGGGAAGCAGACTTTAAAATGGAAACAAATTGAAGAGAGCTCTGGCGATCAAGGGCTTCCAAAAGGAAGAGAAAAAAGTGGTATCGGGCAAAGGGAGATGCTGGTCTGTGTACATGCAGTCACCACAGGAGCCTCAGTGAATCCCACGGGGCTCTCAGGGCCAAAGGTCTTGGCACTGGGACAAGAGCAACAGGCATGATTCATCTCCGTGAATTGACCAGTCACAGGATGCAAGCTGCCACCAGAATGGCGACGCTTTTTATTCAGGAGGGGCTCTCAGCACTCTCCTATCTCTGGGAGTGAGGGTCTCAGTCCATAAGGGAGATCGAGATGGAGCATTGTAGCCTCCTGTTTACCAAATGTGCTGAGGATTGGGCAGCATGTTGAGGAAATCTATGAAATGTGGAAGTGGATAGGTTCTCAACTGGATGGGGCTTCCAGGTTCATCTACTTGCATTAACGTTTATTTGGTCACCGTGGACGTAAAAGTGAAAAAACTACATCCTCATTGCACCTGCCCAACATTGTCCCTGTTAATTTGCTTGGAAATTGTTTAAGGTCAGTCTCATTTGCAAATGTAGACGTGGAAAATAAAGCCAGAATGGGGAGGATTCCTTATTGCAATTGAGGAAAATGCAGTTATTGGTTGAAATTTTCTATTTGGGTTCTCAGCATTGACTCCATTTGGATTTCCCAGGGCAGGGGTTTCCCTGGTCCACCTTGGTGGCCATCTTGGAGAGGTGAGATCACTGAACCACGGGGACGTGAGACACAGGTGCTCTGGGCAATAATAGCTTTGGAGAATATCCTGGATTGAGGGAATGGGGTCAGGAAAACACCTACAGGCAAACGCCCTGTCGTGCATGTGCTGGCAGCATCTGGAATCATCTGGGGGGTAGGGTGGAGCTTGGAGAGCCTTAGCTAGCGCAGCAGGCCAGCGCTGGTATGTGACATGTGGGTCCCATCAGCCTGCTCTTGAGTTGGGCTTTGGGGTGAATCATCTCAGGGGCTGAAACAAACAAGTAAAAGCCTCGTTCACCCGCCAGTTGCTCCATCTTTATCATTTTGCCGGTGTGGACAGAACTTTGCTTCACACCCAAGAGATTCAGCCCCTACTGCAATCAATCCCACCAACTACTGTCCCTTTCCTCAAGCTGTTGATTTCTTCATCTGTGTCCTTCCTTCACCCTCATGGATCCCTGCCCTTCTCCACAGGTCTCAGCGACATAGAGTGACAGGACTCTAAAGAGGACATGCTTCCCCATGTTAAGCTTAATTTTTTACTGATATTTTTTCTATGGCCCCACATTTATATAGAATATATGTTACACACATTTGCTATGTATTTGTATACTCTCTTATAGTAAACATATTTATATAGTACTCTTGCCTGGAAAATCCCATGGACGGAGGGGCCTGGTAGGCTGCAATCCATGGGGTCATGAAGAGTCGGATACGACTGAGTGACTTCACTTTCACTTTTCACTTTCATGCATTGGAGAAGGAAATGTCAACCCACTCCAGTGTTCTTGCCTGGAGAATCCCAGGGATGGCGGAGCCTGGTGGGCTGCCATCTATGGGGTCGCACAGAGTTGGACACGACTGAAGCGACTTAGCAGCAGGAGCAGGTCATCATTTTAAATATACATAAGCTGTGGCTCAGTAGTAAAGAATCCACCTGTCAATGTAGGAGATGCAGGTTGGATTCCTAGGTGGGGAAGATCCCCTGGAGTAGGAAATGGCAACCCACTCTAGTATTCTTGTCTGGGAAATGCTATGGACAGAGAAGCCAGGCAGGCTACACAGTCCACGGGGTCTCAAAAGAATCAGACACAGCTTACCGACTAAACAACAGATATGCTGCTGCCTGCTGCCAAATCACTTCAGTCATGTCCGACTCTGTGCGACCCCATAGACGGCAGCCACCAGGCTCCCCTGTCCCTGGGATTCTCCAGGCAAGAGTACTGGAGTGTGTTGCCAGTGCCTTCTCCAATTTATACATTGTTATAAATAAATGATGTTATTATTATAAAGAACATTTTATAAATATCTGTATATCCTACATCATATTTATTTTTGACCCAGTGACTGCATGCAGCTGAACTCATGCATAAAGTCCCACCCAAAATGTCGCTTCCTCCTCTCTGAAGTTGTCCCCAATGTCCCCAGGTTGAGGTGTCCTCTCCTCTCTGTGCTCAATGCCCTGTGTATGCCCCTTCCTGAACACTTATCACAGTCTTTGAATCATTCCCTTGTTTTTCCGTCTTTTTATCACTGGACCAAACTCTTTCCAATTACATTTGTATCATTTCAATCAGATTACCTTTAGTACCAGCTGAGTCCTAAGTTCTCAGAACTCTAATGACACTCAGTAGAGTTTTGTGGAATATATGAAGTTAGTACACTGCTTGGCTCAAAGGTTAAGCAAACACATGTTGAATGAATGAAGAAGGAACAAGTTAATACATGAACGTAGTCTGGGCTGAAAGCAGATCCGCCCCTCAGGAACATTTGCAGGGCCTGGGCAGGAGGACAAGTTGAGGCCCACTTAGCATATGTCTAAATAATTCAAGTCAGAAAACAAGCTAGCTAACAAACTGTTAAATAAAATGCTGTCTTTTCTTCCATTGGCAAATACATCTTTACAATAAAGTTGAAATATACATGAAAAGTTATGCATTTTGTGTGACTAAAAAGAAGGCAAAATATCAAAGATGTCTAACTATAATTAATACTGCAAATGTTCAGGTATTGAGGGGCTGATGGTGTTGAGATAATAAAATAAAGGCATATACATAATTCATAAATTCTTATAAAACTGGTCTATACCATTTATTTTTCTTGCCTTCATTTCTGCAAAAGCACTGGGGTTAAAAAATAAAAGCACTGGGGTTTTTTGTTTGTTATAATTAAGTCTCACACAATGTATGTTCTATTGACAATAAGGGCAGATTACATTTAAAAAAATCTCCCTTATATAAAGTTAATTTTTATACAGAAATTAATTTCACCTTAGAGAAGCACAAAGTTTTATGTACAAGAATATTCTGTCCAACAATAGTATATTGCAGTGAGTGGTTTACAGTGACAAAAATAGAAACAAATGGGCCCATCACTATGGGAATGGTTGAATAGATTTTGGCATAGCTAAACACGTAATATAGCCACTTACAGAAATACATGAGTCATACTAGTTGACTTGGAGGGATTTCCATGAGATAGTCCCAGGGAAAGCCATATGTAAAGAAATGTGTATAATTCATCTCATTTCTATAAAATAGACAATGACAAAAAGCTATGCTTGTATGTATATTTTTACATATTTATATATGGTTCAGTTGAAATGGAGAAGAATATAGATGGAATCACAGTACTAGTTAACCTGGATATTTTTATGCGTGTGGGGGAGGGGGTGGTGATGCAGGTGTGGGATGGATGCAGATACGGGCTTCCCGGTAGCTCAGTTGGTGAAGAATATGTCTGACATATGGGGGACCTGGGTTTGATTCCTGGGTTGAGAAGATCCCCTGGATAAGGGAAAGGCTACCCACTCCAGCATCTGGAGAATTCCATGGACTGTATAGTCCATGGGATCACAAAGAGTCGGACACGACTGAGCCGCTTTCAGCTTCACTTTCACTTTCATGAAAAGAAAAAGTAAAATCTGGCTGAGAAAATGCTCCATGCTTGATTTGATCTCCATTTTTCAATTTTCTGTATGTGTTTGTATGGAAGATAGGACATTGGGGGAAATTTTACATCTGTGTTTACTGATATGTAGGTATAATAGATATGTACTATTTCATTCACAGTAAATAAAGTAAAAACCCTGTCTACAAGTGTCTGTGCTTTTAGATGGATGAACAAGGAGAGGGATGTGGAAAGACATGTGCCAGGCCGTGGTACTTGTACCAGGGACTAGACTAAAGGACAGAGCAGAAAAAGGGGGGTTTTTCCTTTACCAGCACAGCTGGTGAAGAATCTACCTACAATGCAGGAGACCCCCCAGTTCGATCCCTAGGTTCAGGTAGATCCCCTGGAGAAGGGATAAGCTACTCACTCCAGTATTCTTGGGCTTCCCTGGTGGCTCAGCTGGTAAAAATCTGCCTGCAATGCAGGAGACCTGGGTTTGATCCCTGGGTTAGGAAGATGCCCTGGAGAAGGGAAAGGCTACCCACTCCAGTATTCTGGCCTGGCAAATTCAGGCCAGACTATACAGTCCATGGGATCGCAAAGAGTTGGACACGACTGAGCAACTTGGGCTTCCCTGGTAGCTCAGCTGGTAAAGAATCCACCTGAAATGCAGGAGACCCTGGTTCGATTCCTGGGTCAGAAGATCCGCTGGAGAAGGGATAGGCTACCCACTCCATTATTCTTGGGCTTCCCTTGTGGCTCAGCTGGTAAAGAATCCACCAGCAATGTGGGAGAACTGGGTTTGGAAGATCCCCTGGAGAAGGGAAAGGCTACCCACTCCAGTATCCTGGCCTAGAGAATTCCCTGGACTGTATAGTCCATGGGGTCGCAACGAGTCGGACACAACAGAGTGACTTTCACTTCACTTTTTGTTTGTTTATTTTAGTTGCTGTATAATACGTTACAGATGTAAAATATAGTGACTCACAATTTTTAAAGATTATACTCCACTTATTATAAAGTATTGGTTATACCCCCCACCTTTTACAGTATAGCTTATATTATCCTTAATACTTTAAACCTCTTAATCCTTTATCTGGTCCCTTCCCTCCTCCCACTGGTAACCACTAGTTTGTTCTCTATATCTGGAAGTCTGCTTTTTTAAAAAATATTCACTGTTTTGTTGTATTTTTTCAGATTCCATAGGTAAATTATATCAGAGTATTTGTCTTTCTCTTATTTCATTTAGCATAATGCCTTCCAAGTCCATCCATGTTGCTGCAAATGGCAAAGTTTCATTCTTTTTTATTACTGAGTAGTATTTATTTATATATATATATATAGCTACATATATATATATCATATATATATATTTGAAACAACTACTTTATCCATTCATCTGTTGATGGACACTTAGGTTGCTTCCATATCTTGTGAATTATAAATAATGGTGCTATGAATATTAGGGTACATGTGTCTTTTTTAATTAGTGTTTTTGGTTTTTTTTTTTTCAGATATATACCCCAGAGTGGAATTTCTGAGTCAGCTGGTAGTTTTATTTTTAGTTTTTTGTGACAACGCCATAGTGTTTTCTACATTGACAGACCCAATTTATTAATACATTCCCACTGACGGTGTACATGGGTTCCCTTTTCTCTGTATTCTTGCCAACATTGCCAACATTTGTTATTTGATCAGTGAAAGAGGATAGAGTGCCCAGAAGTAAACCTGTGCACTTATGGTCAATTAATCTATGACAAAGGAGGCAAGAACACACAATAGAGAAAATACAGTTTCTTCAATAAATGGTGCTGGGAAAACTGGACAGCACCATGTAAAAGAATAACATTACCATATACAAAAATAAACTCAAAATGGGACTTCTCTGGTGGTCCAGTTGTTAAGACTCTATACTTTCACTGCAGTAGGACACAGGTTAGATCCCTGGCTGGGGAACTAAGATCCCACATGCCACAGGCTATGGCCAAAACAAAACCAAAAAAAAAAAAAAACTTCAAAATGGATTAAAGATCTAAATGTAAGACCGGATACTCCAAAACTCTTAGAGGAAAACATAGGCAGATCACTCTTTGATATAAATAGCAGCAGTATTTTGGGGGCTCCGTCTCTTAAAGCAAAGGAAATAAAAGCAAAAATAAACACTTGGGACTCAGTTAAACTTAAAAGCTTTTGCATAGCCAAGGAAGCCATCCATAAAATGAAAAGACAACCTACTGGATGGAAAAAAAAAATTTGCAAATGATATGACCCATCAGGAATACCAACATATATGAATAGCTCATATAACTCAAAAATTAAAAAAAAACTGATTAAAAAATGGACAGAAGACCTGAGAAGACATTTTGCCAAAGAGTAAATGCAGATGGCCAACAGGCACATGAAAAGATGCTCAACATTGCAAATTGTCAGGGAAATGCAAAGCAAACCACAGTGAGATAGCACCTCACACCTGTCAGAATGCCAACATCTGTTTTGTTTTACTGATTACAAGAGGTATGCAAACTTTAATATATTGCCTTTATAGTTTGAGAAATAACACATCAGATCTTTTCTAAGAAATATGGAGGTCCTTGGAGACCTGGGCTTCATCCTGATACTGCCACTTACTATCTCCAATTCCTCAGTGTTGTTCTCTGTAAAATAGGGACAATAACAGTATCCAGCAAATAAATAGGAAGATAAAATAGATGAGTCCAAGGAGAAGCTTAGCACAGTTGCTAGTAAACAGGAAACACTTCCTTAAGGTTTTGCTATTATTATTACCATTACTCTCATCATCACTCCTCCCCTTCTCCCTCCTACGAGAAGAGTGTTTGAACCAGATGTAGGGAGCTGGCAGCTGGAGAACATAACAGAAGCACTGATGTGTGACTTGCTAAAGAGGCTTTTTATAAGATGACATCAGTAACCACACTGCTGGGTGGAAGGAAGCTGTTAAAAGCACCAATGTGGGCTCACTTGAAACCAAGTATAAAATAAATGAAAAATAAGTTTTGCACATTTGACTTTGGGACCTTGTAAACATTTTTATATTATTAGGAAATTAAATTTTGATATTTCATTTGATATAAAACTAAATTTAAAAAGCAATTCATAAATGTCAAAAGTGCAGTGAAATAGGTGAACCTAACTGTGCATCTAGTTGGTGGTATAATCAGGCAGGAACTAGTTCTTTAAAACTCACTGATTTGACTATACATCATGTGTGAGATGTACTCTAAGGACAAAAATAACTACAAAAACTGTTTTAGCTGCTTTAGTGACCATATTTTTGGTGGTAGCATTTGAATTGATATTCTGAGCCTCCTAAGGTAAACAGGAACTCACACTCAGACACACCTTCTCCCACCCACCCCAATCCTGTTGCATATTCACTAGCTGTGTGTGTTGGATAACATGGTCATTTAGTCCATCTACTTCTTTTCACCAGATCATTTGACAACTTACCACTAGAAAATTCAGAATAAGTCTGTGTGCAACTCATAAACACAGTCCCTAGATATTCATGGCATAAGCTTCCAGGTTATTTTAGTTATGGCTTTTTTCCTATGACAGGGTAAATAATGATTGAAATATGATGAGTGTTCTCATTTGTTTTCCCACCCTCTGCTCATTAAAGAGGATTCTTCTAACTTGGAGTAGCTAGGCCCTTATCCTCCTCCACCCTTCAAGGATGGACCTTGTCTTGCTAGACCAGTTCTTGGGCGTTTGTGATGGGTAATTTTAAGATGATGGAAAAGACAGGAAGATAGTAATATGCACATGAGAAGAAGAGCTAGGAGTCATTTATGGGGGATTATTGAGAACAGGTGCAACTGTGGTGTGTGAAGACAGTGGGCTTTAGGGGAGAAAAGGTAGCTGTGTCTGATAAATACAGATTATTGTGACATTCACTTTTTGAATGAACAGTGTGTGTTTAACTGGACTTCTAAACTGGACAACATGGATCATGACTCTATAAATGATACAGTTGCAATGAACAGAGATTTATGCCAGTTTCTCAGTAAAGCTGGGAGAGGATTTTCAGGACACCGAAGGGCTGTAATTGGAATGGGGCATGTCTGGAACAGAAGCAGCACCAGGGACAATCTTCTGACGGCTCCATGGTCTCATTCATAGGGCTCCTCTGCTTCCTCCATTGTTCCATTTCCTCACGCCATTGGATGGCCTCCTCTCTGCACCTGGCGTGTGCTCCCACATAGCCTCTGTTTGTGCATGGCTCATATGATGGTCCTGATCTAATACTGGATCAGTGCCTTACACGGGGGAATCTGATGAGCCCCAGCTCGTCTTTGTGAGTTGGCCCATTCCTTATGTGATAACTGAGTCTATGGATTAAACCCAGATGCCCCAACGCACTGGTTGTAACGGATTCACTTCTCTTCTGTGCATCTAGGGTGGGACCAGTTGTGTACCATGCTTACTAGAATGATGAGAATCCTCATCAGAATCAGAGAAAAGTTGGTTCTGTTGGGCAGCTGTGGTTGAGATCAGGTGGCCTGATCAGTTGCTGGTGGTTGCCATGGGTGCTGGTGAGGGGAGGAATAGCATGGGTGCCCTGAATTTGCCATCACTGCTTTCCTGCCTGCAAGATTTGGTGCATCACCATTGCAGGTCAGCCCTCTCCTCCAGTATCTCCCAGGTGGTTGATTCTGAGACCTTCACTGCAGTGCATTAGAGAGAGGGTCCTTCTAATAACTGATGACCTAAGAAGCATCTCCTCCTCCCTGTCCCCCCCACACACATCTTGAACTCACTTTCTAATTCAGTTCAGTTCAGTCCAGTCGCTCAGTCATGTCTGACTCTTTGTGACCCCACGCAAGGCCTCCCTGTCCATCACCAGCTCCCAGACTTCACGCAAACTCACGTCCATTGAGTCGGTGATGCCATCCAATCATTTTATCCTCTGTCGTCCCCTTCTTCTCCTGCCCTCAATCTTTTGTAGCATCAGGGTCTTTTCAAATGAGTCAGCTCTTTTCATCAGGTGGCCAAAGTATTGGAGTTTCAGCTTCAACATCACTCCTTCAAATGAACACCCAGGACTGATCTCCTTTAGAATGAACTGGTTGGATCTCCTTGCAGTCCAAGGGACTCTCAAGAGTCTTCTCCAACACCACAGAACACCATCTGCATATCTGAGGTTATTGATATTTCTCCCAGCAATCTTGATTCTAGCTTGTGCTTCTTCCAGCCCAGCGTTCCTCATGATATACTCTGCATGTAAGTTAAATAAGCAGGGTGACAATATACAGCCTTGATGTACTCCTTTTTCTATTTCCTATTTCTAACTTTACTGTAGTTTTATTACTCTCATTTCCTCCTAGGGCTTCCCTGGTGTCTCAGTGGTAAAGAATCAGCCTGCCAATGCAGGAGACTCGAGTTTGATCGCTGGGTTGGGAATATCTCCTCGAGGAGGAAATGGTGACCCATTCCAGTATTATTCTTTGGGAAATCCCATGGAGAGAGGAGCCTGGTGGGCTACAGTCCATGGGGGTCACAAAAGAGTCAGACACAACTTAGTGACTGAACAACAACAAACTCTTCCTTCTAGTATTAGTTCAGTTCAGGCGCTCAGTCATGTCCGACTCTGAGAACCCACAGACCGCAGCATGCCAGGCTTCCCTGTCCATCTCCCAGAGCCTATTCAAACTCATGCTCATCGTGTCGGTGATGCCATCCAACTATCTCATCCTCTGTCCTCCCCTTCTCCTCCCGCCTTCAATCTTTCCCAGCATCAGGATCTTTTCCAATGAGTCAGTACTTCAGTGACCAAAGGATTGGAGTTTCAGCTTCAGCATCAGTCCTTCCAACAAATATTCAGGACTGATTTCCTTTAGGATTAACTGGTTGGATCTCCTTGCAGTCCAAGAGACTCTCAAGAGTCTTCTCCAATACCACAGTTCAAAAGCATCAATTCTTCTGTGCTCAACTGTCTTTATAGTCCAACTCACATCCATACATGACCACTGGAAAAACCATAGCCTTGACTGGATGGACCTTTGCTGGCAAAGTAATGTCTCTGCTTTTTAATATTCTGTCTGGGTTGGTCATTGCTTTACTTCCAAGGAGCAAGCATCTTTTAATTTTATGGCTGCAGTCACCATCTGCAGTGATCTTAGAGCCCAAGAAAATAAAGTCTGTCACTGTTTCCATTCTTTCCCCATCTATTTTTCATGAAGTGATGGGACCAGATGCTTCTTGACCTGCATACCGATTTCTCAGGAGGCAGGTCAGGTGGTCTGGTATTCCCATCTCTTGAATTTTCCACAGTTTGTTGTGATCCACACAGTCAAAGCCTTTGGCGTAGTCAATAAAGCAAAAGTATATGTTTTTTCCTAGAACTCTCTTGCTTTTTTGATGATCCAGAGGATGCTGGCCATTTGATCTCTGGTTCCCCTGCCTTTTCTAAAACCAGCTTGAAATCTGGAAGTTGACGGTTCACATACTGTTGAAACCTGGCTTGGAGAATTTTGAGCATTACTTTACTAGCGTGTGAGATGAGTGCAATTGTGCAGTAATTTGAGCATTCTTTGGCATTGCCTTTCTTTGGGATTGGAATGAACATTGACCTTTCCAGTCCTGTGGCCACTGCTGAATTTTCCAAGTTTGCTGGCATATTGAGTACAGCTCTTTCAGAGCATCATCTTTTAGGATTTGAAATAGCTCAACTGGAATTCCATCACCTTCACTAGCTTTGTTCATAGTGATGCTTCCTAGGGCCCACTTGACTTCACATTCCAGGATGTCTGGCTCTAGGTGAATGATCACCCCATTGTGGTTATCTAGGTCATGAAGATCTTTTTGTACGGTTCTTCTGTGTATTCTTGCCACCTCGTCTTAATATCTTCTCCTTCTGTTAGGTCCCTACCATTTCTGTCTTTTATTGAGCCCATCTTTGCATGAAATGTTCCCTTGGCATCTCTGATTTTCTTAAAGAGATCTCTAGTCTTTCCCATTTTATTATTTCCTGTTTCTTTGATCACTGAGGAAGACTTTCTTATCTCTCCTTGCTGTTCTTTGGAATTCTGCATTCAAATGGGTTTATCTTTCCTTTTCTCCTTTGCCTCTAGCTTCTCTCTTCCCAGATATTTGTAAGGCCTTGTCAGACAAACATTTTGCTTTTTTGCATTTTGGGTGGGGGGTGGATGGTCCTGATCACTGCCTCCTGTAGAACATCAGAAACCTCCATCCATAGTTCTTCAGGCACTCTATCAGATCTAATCCCTTGAATATATTTGTCACTTCCACTGTATAATCATAAGGGACTTGATTTAGGTCATACCTGAATCAAATTAGTGGTTTTTCCCTACTTTCTTCAATTTAAGTCCGAATTTGGCAATAAGGAGTTCATGATCTGAGCCACAGTCAGCTCCCGGTCTTGTTTTTGCTGACTGTATAGAGCTTCTCCATCTTTGGCTGCAAAGAATATAATCAGTCTGATTTCAGTGTTGACCATCTGGTGATGTCCATGTGTAGAGTCTTCTCTTGTGTTGTTGGAAGAGGGTGTTTGCTATGACCAGTGCGTTCTCTTGGCAAAACTCTGTTAGCCTTTGACCTACTTCATTTTGTACTCCAAGGCCAAATTTGCCTGTTACTCCAGGCAGCCCTTGACCTCCTAAGTTTGCATTCCAGTCCCCTGTAGTGAAGAGAACATCTTTTTTGGGTGTTAGTTCTAGTGTCAGTCAGTCAGTCAGTCAGTTCAGTTGCTCAGTCATGCCCAACTCTTTGCGACTAGTGTTAGTAGAAGAAATCAAACAAAGATCACATCCCTAGAGCTAAAACTGAAGGCTCTGGTGATCTCTGGGAAAATCATGACTGTATATCAAAGTGTTGCTTTGCCTTTAGAGGGTCCTTAATACATTACTGTTAGTAGTGAGAATGTCTTGACAGCTTCAATCAGATCAACATAAATCAGCCCTCTTCTTTAACTAAAACTAGCGCTAACAGTCAAACTTATTCACACCACCCTCCTTCATAAATACCTGGAGTATTTGTTTTTGTATGTTCCACTAGTGTGTGAGTTACTTCAGGGAAAGTGACTACAGATTGTTTTCCACTTCATTCCTATTACCTGGCATACATAGTCGCCTCTGAGTTAGTTCTTAATGGGATGAACATACGAATGAATTTACTAAGGTCCTTACAGGTACTCAGGACCAAATAGCTTTGTTTTTGTTTGTTTAATAGAGTCCAAAGGTGTCATCCTTGTCCTCCCTTCGTCATAATAAGATAGTTTGATGGCAAGGAGAGAGGAAAAAAAAAAAAAAAAACCGTGGGAAGAAGGTGAGTTACACCAGGATATCAGAGGAAGCAGATAATGCTAGTGATTGTTCTTGTCAGCTTAGAACAGGCAGGATATAAATACATGTTATAGAAGAGGAAATTGAAGAGAGACACAGGGAAACAGGTTCGAGATTTTGAAAAACAGCATGGTCAGGACCTGCTTACTCAGAGGCAATTAGACTATGACCCAGGGCAAATCATGCTTCACTTTACTGTTATTGTTCAAGTGAGATGAAATTTCATAAGCCCAGAAGCCCCAGCCCTTCCTGCCTATTTCGTTGGAGCTTGAACTAGTAGTTTTCAAGGGGTGAGTCTTGGGTTAAGGCTAAATGCTCCCTCATCATAAGCCCAAATTAACAGAGGCGAGTTCTGTCTTTCTTCTCAGTGACCCCAGTCCTCTATCCCATCTTTTGTTTTTGCTAAACTTTAATTTTAAAGGCATTTATGGTACATAAAACCTTCAATTATAGCTTTTTAGTAGACATACCATGGACAACTTAAAATTTATTTACTTACATTTATTTTTAAAATAATTGCTTTCATCTAGAAAAAAGTAATTGCTTTCATCTAGTAATTGTGTTCATCTAGTTAACACACAGCTATTTTGAGTTCAGGAAAATTACTCCCCTTGCCCATGGACTCTTGCAACCAGAAGAACTCAGAGTTCTTCAGCTGTCATGTGAGCTAGGTGGTTGCTACCCCTGGATCACAAGATGGGGTCTGCAGATTGTGCCTCCAAACGCCCCAGGGGTTCAGAGGCCAAAGCTTTGCAAAGGAAACTGTGGACCTGATGGTGGTATTGAGTTGAACTTCAGTACAAACAGATTGGGTCTACAATGGGAAACCCAAGTGCTTGGCCACCAGGGAGCTAGCAAGCCTGGCGAAGTACAAGAAGAAGACACAGAGAGGGATTCTCCACCCACTTTCTTGAACCTTCTATCTCAACACATCCCGGTTGCCCGCCTTCTGCGTTCTAGCTCTAGAAAATGTTCATTGCCTCCTGTTCCTGAAGAACGCCAGGAAAAACTCAGCCCTTTCGGTCATTCTTGTTTGCAGGGTGCATGTCATGGCTAGTTTACAAACAGGGTCCTTGCCTACACATGTTATCATCTTGGATAGGAGGAAGGTCTGCACATTTTAGGTGGCACTAAACTGACTCATCTAGTAGTTTAGATCAGTACTCAGGCTCCCAGTCTCTGATGTATCCCAGAGTGACTGGAGAAGGGCTCAGGAAAGCTTGCTCAACTGGCTTCTGGTGCTAAAGAAAGGTTTTCCTAGAAAGGAAGCCACAGTAACACTCTACTGACTTTGGGACCAGACAGCCAATGCACAAGAGGATAAATGAGGGAGATTATGACAAATGCAGCCCGTTTGCTGTCCACAGACTTCGCTTTCAGTATTTATTTTTTAATATTTATTTGACTGTGTCGGTTCTTAGTTGTGGCACATGGGATCTTTCATTGTATGCAGTTTTAGTTGCACGTGGATTGTTAGTTCCCTGATCAGGGATCAAACCCATGTCCCTTGTATTGCAAGGCAGATTCTTAACCACTCGACCACCAGGCAAGTCCCTGAGTTGTTTGTTTAAATCATTGCCCAGAGAAATCCAACGCAGCTGCAGCCCATCTTTGGTTACTAGGCCAAGAGTTTGCAACACTCTGCCCAGGTCCTCTCCTACCCAGGTTGGTTCCCCTGCATGGCCTTGGGTTGGGGTGGGGCTGGGGAGGGAGGTCAGACCCTCACCCCAGGGCCCACAACCCCCTCAGTGACTTTGGACAGTTCCCTTGTCTCTGAACCTCAGTCTCTTCATTTGTAAAATGGAGGCAAGGCCCACCTCATAAGTTCAGTGTGTAAGGATGAGGTGAGACTCTGTACTAAGAGTATTTGCCTTTGTGTCTGGCACAGACTTAGAAGTGGCAGTGAGCCCACAGCTCCGTCCACACATCGATACAAACCAGCCTGGTACAAACCAGCCTTATGTCTAGCCGGGTCACGTCTGAGGTCAGCCTCAGAGCCTCAGTTTGCATACCTGTCTCCTCACCTCCTGACCCATTCTTGGGTCTCTCCCACTTTGAGCCCCCCAGCTTCCTTTTCCTCCCGGGCTCACACTTGCTCCTGGGCCCCAGCTGCAGGTTCAGCTTCTTGGCTGGACACGGGGCTCCCTCCTGGAAGAAGGTTTGTATTTGCCCTTCAGATCTCCCTAGAGGCACCTCAGCCATCCTTTCAAGAGGTATCTGGGCTGGAATCAGCTGTGCTACCTCCTGAGTTCTAAGGTGCCCAGGCACATCCCCCACAGGTGGGGACAGGACTGTGAGATGGGGGAATGGACTGCAGGGTTGGCATCGAGGGCTCTGCTCACGTGGCCAATTCTCTGTGGCTCACAATCTTCACAGATGCTCTCTCCTTGCTCTTCTTCCCTGATCACACCCTACCCATGCCACTGGTTTCAGCAAAATCCATTTCCCAGAGCAACTGCTATGAATGAATATTTGTGTCCCCTACTCCCCAAACTCATATCTTGAAGCCCTAACCCACAAGGTAGTGCTATTTGGGGGTGGAGCCTTTGGGATGTAATTAGGTTTAGACGACATAATGAGAGCATCTTCCCAGGTGGCGCTAGTGGTAAAGAGCCTGCCTGGTAATGCAG
This sequence comes from Moschus berezovskii, assembly GCF_049115385.1. Taxonomy (NCBI): domain Eukaryota; kingdom Metazoa; phylum Chordata; class Mammalia; order Artiodactyla; family Moschidae; genus Moschus; species Moschus berezovskii. The sequence continues at coordinate 67,349,329 of NC_142475.1, read as the reverse complement.
GAGACTTAAGAGACCCAGGTTTGATCCCTGGGTCGGGAAGATCCCCTGGAGGAGGGCAAGGAAACCCACTCCAGTATTCTTGCCTGGAGAATCCCATGGATGGAGGAGTCAGGTGGGCTGCGGTCCACAGGGTCACAAAGAGTCGGACCCAACTGAAGTGACTTAGCATGCACTCACGAGGTCACGAGGGCCCTCATCAGGCTACGAATCTGCCAGTACCTTGATTGTGAACTTCCCTGACTCTGGAACTGTAAGAAAGCAATTCTGGTTGGTTAAGCCACCCGATCTCTTGATGTTTTGTTACAGTAGTCTGGAGTAAGACAAAAGCTTTCCTTGAGTCACAATTAGGAGCCTTCCCCTCAATTATATTCCCTCAGGAAATATTCTATATGTGCTTTTTCACTGCACTTATTATAATATGTATTTATACTTATTTATTATGCATTTGGTCAAGGTTTTCTTCCCCTGTATTTGTTAGGCTATAATACGTTAAGATGTAGAGATATATTGTAGGTAAGAGACTCCACTTGACATAATGGAAGTTTATTTTTCTCTCAGGTAAAACTTGCAGTTGGAATAGTGGCTCTGCTCCACAGAGTCACCTGTTTTGCCATCCCTAGGGTGTCCCCTCATTTATGTGGCCCCAAATAGTTCATAGTAGTGTCCTCATTCTTGCCAGTGGGGGGGATGGAAGGGGAAGGGGCAGTGACGCCCTTTCCCTTTAAGGACTGGAGCATAGTGCCTGATGTATATTGAGCATCCAGTAAATCATCCATGGTCCTGCTACGGTGCTGTCATGCCTTCCCCATCCTAGGACCCATCGCAGAGAGTGTCAGTCACCATATGTTAGTGGATACCTACGGAAATAGGGCAATACGTATGCTCCAAAAAAGCCGCAGAGCATTTTCCAAAGATCTGGTGTCTGCTGGCTCTCCTTCAGACTTCTGGTTCCTACTCTGTGGGCTCCTCTTTCCCAGAAAACAGTCTCGTCTTCCTGGAGTGGACAGGCTGAGGCCTGTGAGGCTATACTGGTGGCTGATTTTCAGAAGTCCAGCACCCACACCCAGTTCAAATGTCACCTCTTCTGTGAAGCCTTCCCTGACCCTCTTCCTCCCGCTCGCTTCCTGCCCAGGAAGGCCTGGAAGAATGAATCACTTCCTCTGTACTCTCGCTGCTCCCTGCCCATTTCTGTTTGAGCTTTTATCCCACTGGAAACAGAGGGAGAACTTGGGCTGGTTCCATTTGGTGTCACCCAGGCATCAGCCTATGATGCTTGTCCTTGTACCCTCAACTCCTGGGAGCCTTCCACCATTAGAGGAGGGTCATCTCTTGGACTTCCCTGGCAATCCAGTGGTTGAGAATCCGCCTGCCAGTGCAGGGGGCATGGGCTCGATCCCTGGGCTGGGAGGATCCCACATACTGCAGGGCAGCTAAGCCTGTGAGCCACAACAACTGAGCCTGCATGCCCTAGAGTTCATGCTCCACAACACGAGAAGCCACCACAACTAGAGAGTAGCCCCTGCTCACACGTGTAGCAGTGAAGACCCAGCGCAGCCAAAAATAAATTTTAAAGAGAGTTGTCTTCATGATTAGTCAGATTGCAGTTGAGTAAAGTCTTGAGGGCATACACGGGTGCCATTTTGCTGATTAACAGAATATGCTGGTTGCTAGTAAGTTCAGAGGCCAAGGAGAAGGACAAAGAGTATTGGTCCCCAGCACTGGCCGTCCACGATGCTCAGAGGAACAGAGGGCGGACAGGCTGAAGAGGCTGCTCAGGTTTCTAGGAGCCCCCTGCTTCTGATGCTGGATACTGCGTGCCGGGATAAGACAGCTGGGTCTAGAACCCTGGCTCTTCTACATGGTCCCTCTCGGTTGAGAGCTTTCACTTTGGGCTCCACGGGCTCCATGGGCTCCACTGACATCCCCCTTCAGCGTACCCTAACAGGCTCCGAGGAGGAGGAAGAAGCCTTACCCTGTCTCACTCTGGATTTCTAAGCCTCCAGTCTCCACAAGCATAGGCTTTTGACCAAACACTCAGAACCTTTCTCTCTAGGTCTGTATCATCCCTGTGTTGAGACAGAGATGAAGCCCTGTTCATTTGTCTGAAGGAGGAGGAGTCACAAGGCAGCAAGAAGCAGGAGTGGGTGCTTTTAGGCAAATACAGGTTAAGACGTCAGTGGCCGTCTGCCTCCTCCAGCTGTCTCACTATTGTTTCTGCTCATCTTCCTCGCTAGACTGGAAGATGCAGGATGCAGGGCGGAACTGTGCATTATTGTTTTCACATTCAAGGCCTGTGTTAGGGCACCTTTTTGGTAAATATTCAGTGAATAGTCTTGAATCTATATGACAGCTCTTTGTTGGAAAGTGGTCATCACTTATATTTGTTAACACTCTCCAGACGTCTTCATTACTTTGTCTTATCCTCAAGACAATCTTAGTAAGGAAAAGTGGGCACTGTTATTCCTTACCTTATGGAGACCAGAGAATTAAGAGACTTGGCCTAGGGTCCCCTTGTTGGCTAAAAGCAGGGCTGACACTGAGACCAAGTTCTGCTTGCTTCAAGGCCCATTTTCTCTTTCCGTAGGATAAAAACAGGAAAAGGGAGACAGAAAGGGTGTGGGCCGTTATTGGAACCCTGGGACTCCTGTTAGCCTGCTCAGAAATAGAGTCCTCTGAAATAAAGTCCCTTACCTCAGGGTCAGGTTGAAGCCTGGGGTCAGAGAATAATCTAGAAAAGGATGCTCAGGCTGAATAACGCACCCCTTGGTCAGAGCGGCTAATAGGTGTTGGCCTAGAACAACTAAAACAGTTCTCTTATTGTTTAGCCCCCTTATTCAACATTCTTAAAAATTGTTGAATACCTAAAAGAGCTTTTGTTTACATGGGTTGTACCTATCGATATTTTCAGCAATTGAAGAATTAAAGATGAGTAATTTTAAAAATATTTATTGAAGATTAAAATTTAACATAAAGTTCATTTTACATTTTTACATCTTTAATGTAAAAGAGGTTGTTGTTATTGTTGTTTGTTTTTTAAATTGTCTCCAACAAACTTCATCTTCCCATCCCTGATGGGAGGTGAGTCCAAAATGAAAGGGGGCTCGGAACCCACTTTGGGAGTTGTAGGTAGAGATTTGGCAAGTCCTCAAGCTCAGACTTCCCCACTGGGTGTTAGATGTATTGGAGGGTAGGTAGGTCTGCTTGGTCACAGGACCATGGAAGCAGGAGGGAGCATGGGGGCCCTGGGACCCCTATCCCGAGACAGAAGTTTGGAGACGTCCCCTGGGAGCCGGTAGAGATTAAAGAAGGCTGATCCTCATCCCTGGGAAACGTTAGAGGTTTGCTGAGGTCAGCAGGGTTGGACCCCCAGCCTGGGGAGGGAGTGGTTAAGAGATTGAGGAGACTGCCTGAGGCCTCCAGACAAGAGCTGCAGATGAAGGCCCAGGGCTGACTGGGACTCTGCTGTCTACTACGTTCTCTGGCTTAATGGAAGGCTGCTGGTCAACCTCAGCATTTCGTCTCTTCCAGTTTTTTTTAGTTCCAGTACATGTGGATGTGCAACCCCTCACATCTAGGCAGTAGGAAAAGGGAGGAGTGTTTTAACAGCCTTTTCAAATAACTGTGGCTGTTCCTCTTTGATACCCACAAAACTTGAAAAGAGGAAGTTTCCTAAAGATTAGTTGCCATGTGAAATCTGAAATTGTAACCATGAAATGTTCATACTCTGTTGTATTAAAACTTATTGATCTTTGACCAGTGCTGATCTGTACTGTTGTGCACTGGTCTCTGGGAAGCTATTAGTGTATTGATTTATACCGCTTCTCTAGATGAAAGCACATTTCCTTATGAAATAATCGAAAAATCACATCTATTAATATTACCTGGAAAAAGAAAATGGCAACCCACTCCAGTACTCCTGCCTGCAAAATCCCATGGGCAGGGGAGCTTGGCAGGCTGCAGTTCATGGGGCCACTGCTGATATCATCAGTAAAGTCTTTTAAGTATTGGAAAGCTGTCATGCTGCTCTTAGTGGCAAGTGAATTCCCCGCCCCCCCCATTCTAATTTTCACTCAAAAGCTCAAGTTTTATCAGCAACAGAAATTGTCAGTTGCTTTCTTTTGTGTGACAGGGTTACTTTGTTTATTTGTTAAGAAAATGTCTGCCAGATACCTACATCTGAATAACTGTACCTTGTTAGGCATTCTCTCAGGTACAGAATTGCATTCCATGGAAGGAGAAAAGAGAGAACAGTTTATCTTGCAACTCAAATATTTGTGGAGGACTGTCTTTTGCATAAGATAACCACCTTACTTTGGTACACAGCAGAAATGCTTTCTGTGTAGTTCCCATTCAATCACACTTTAGTGGGAAACTGGCTGTTTTTTCCTCTGTGAGTGCTTGGGGATGAAGGATACAATGACAACCAGTATAGTTGGCGCCACTGCTTTGATTCGTGCTAAGGTACCAGCAGTTTTGCCCCCCTTTGCTTTTGTACCATTAGCTCAAATGTCCACACAGCAAAAAGGCAATTAATGTTGTGGTTTTCTTAAGGAAATAGCTTTGACCTTGAAGACCCTCTGAAAAATGTCTTGGGGGTCCTGGGAGCCCATAAAACATCCTTTGATGGTTGAGAACCACTGCCCTCAAGCAATAATTAGCAGTAGAAATCCAGAGTCAGCTGGTAGAGAAAAATAATCATTCCTCTTGATCCCAGGAGATTCGTGTCTAGTCCCAGCCCTTCTCTGGGTCTCAGTTGTATCTTCATAAAAGGGGATAATAATGTCTTCCTTACAGAGTTGTTGTGAGAAGTCAATCATGATGATGCAGTGAAAGTGCATTTTTGTGGATAAAGTTCTGGGAAAAGAAAAGGAACTAGGTCCTTTCGGAGTCTCTGAGCATCCTTAGGGAAGGGAGAAGCCAGGCCTCAAGTCATGTTGCCAAGATGACTCTACTCTGCCCATGTCAGTCACGCTAGAAGGGGAAGGAACTTCTCCCCATAGTGCACCCTCCAGGGAGTGGAAAGGACCGTGAAGCCTCTCTCCTTTCCTACTCCTTTGCCCCCCACCCTTGAATCTCAAGTGGGCCCTCAGGTCTACCCAGCAACCCTACATTTATTTCATTGGTTTGCTCTTCCACAGTCCAAGACAACCACAAGAGAAAATTTACGGGCTCCAGAGCTAAGCAAAGAATTCTTGGACTTGACACTAAAAAGCACAGTCCTTAAGAGGAAAAACTGATCAATCGGACCTCATCGAAGTTAAAAGAGTTCGCTCTGTGAAAGACCTATTCAGATGAAAAGACAAGCTGCACCCTGGGAGAAAATATTTGCAAGTCATTTATCTGACAAAAAGCTTGTGTCTAGAATATATAAAGAACTTTCAAAAATGAACAGTAAAAATAGTTAGAAAATAGAACAGAAAATGAGCAAAAATCATAAAGATTTCACGGAAGAGGTTATATAGATGATAAGCAGGAATATGAAAAGATGTTCATCATCACTCCCAGGTGGGGCTAGTGGTAAAGAATCCTCCTGCCAATGCAGGAGATGAGAGAGATGCGGGTTCCATCCCTGGGTCGGGAAGATCTCCTGGAGGAGGAAATGGCAACCCACTCCAGTGTTCTTGCCTGGAGAATCCCAGGGACAGGGGAGCCTGCTGGGCTTCCGTCTGTGGGGTCACACAGAGTCGGACACGACTGAAGTGACTTAGCAGCAGCAGCAGCAGCAGCAGCAGCATGGCTGATATATGTATACCTATGGCTGACTCATGTTGAGGTTTGACAGAAAACAGCAAAATTCAGCAAAAGCAATTGTCCTTCAGTTAAAAATAAATTAAAAAAAAAAAGAATAATGTGACCCAGGAATGGAAAAAGTAAATTATTTACTTAAAAAAAAAAAATGGATAGATGATGTCACAGCTCAGCTCCAGTCCCCAAAGAGTTTCTTGTCATACTAGAATAAATCCAGACTATTGATCATGTTTAACAAGCCCTACAGGTTTTGGCCCCTTGCCTCCAGTTTTACTTCCTACCTTACTCTCTTCCTTACTCTTTTCTTGGAACACAGGCATATGATCCTTTGAGTGTCCAAGCTTGTTCCTGCCTCAGGGCCTTTACACTTGACATTTCCTCTGCTGGGAACCCACTTACCCCACATTTGCATGATTTCCCCTCATCACTCAGATCTTGATCAGATCTGATCAAATACCATGCCTTAGAAAATCCTTTCTCAACTACTCTGCCCAAAATAAAACCCATAGTCTCTTTCTCATTTTTGCCTTGACAGTTTATTATGTATGGGTTTACTTATTTGCGTTTCCTGTCTCCCCAAGTAGACTTCAGGCTCGATGTGGTAGGATGGGGTAGGGTTCTTGCCTGTTACATTTCCCACTGCACCCCTACAGGCATGGCACATGGGAGCTGCTCAGTAAACCTGTCAAGTGAATGAATGAATATAAAGTGGTGAATTGATGTAGGTAAATGTTTGCTCTGCCACATGTTACTCCGCGCTGAGCTCTCCTTACATTCCTTGCAAAGCCAATCTGCTGAGGCCTGGGGGACTAATTTTTCCATAAATAGAGCTAGGTGTGAGTCTCACTCTGACATGAGGGTGGCCGTGTGGATCTGAGCAAATCACATCAGCCTTTTGTGTCTCCTTACTGCATCTGAAATGAGGATGGCCCTAAGGAGCCTGGGGATAATAAGATGTCAGCATCTCTTTCCTAAACCCGCACCTCCTCCTGGTTCCCGTCTCAGCCCGTGATACCACCGTCCACCCACTCACCCAAACCAGGAACCTGGATGACTCAGTCTCCCTGCCTTCCTTTTTCACTGCCCCCACACCCAAGCAGTTGCCAGGTCTTAACTAGTCTTCTCGTAAACCTCTCCCACCATTCTTCCACTGCTGTCTTTTCTCTAGTCATCATCTCTTGCCCAAACCATTGCAGTATCCTCCCTAATTGGTCTTCCCCTTATCATCATACCACTGCTGAAATAGTGCTATTTTGCAAGTCTGATTATATCAGTACCTTATCTAAAACCCTTAAATCATGCTCCATCACTTTCCGGATAGAGAGCAGATCCTTTCCCTTAGCACTGATCTAGCACTGGTCATCTCTTAATCCCGTTGCCCTTCCCTAACACTTCCTGTAAGCGCCAATCACATGTTGAAACAAGTCCTTCTCAGTCCCCTCTCCCTGACTTTGCTCATGTTGTTCCTTCTGTCTGCTGCCTGGCATTTCGAAGACTGTCAGGGCTCAGCTTAGCATCGTCCAGTGGCCGCCCTGACTTGCCGGTCTACTCAGCATCCCTCCATGCTTCCATGATAACCCACAGCTGACTCGATCACAGCACAGGGCTTAACACACAGTAGGCCCTTAATAAATGTTTTTCAAATGAGCCATTATTTAATAAGAATTATAAAGAATATTACATGCAATTAATATTAAATGCAAAAAAATCACCCATTTTTAGAGCTCTTCCAACCCAGTGGGTGTACTTAGCCAAAGAACGAAGTCTGAATTCAAAGAGACGTGGGATCGAATCCCAACTCTGCCACCTACTAGCTGAATGACCTTGAGCCTTAACCTCAACGAGGAAAATAATGGGACTTCTACAAAGTGTTGTCATGAGCATGCAATGAAACCAAGCCCAAGAAGCACAGAGAATACGAAGCTTGGCACATAATGAGCAGCCAATATAGTGCCACCTACTAGCTGAATGACCTTGAGCCTTAACCTCAACGAGGAAAATAATGGGACTTCTACAAAGTGTTGTCATGAGCATTCAATGAAACCAAGCCCAAGAAGCACAGAGAATACGAAGCTTGGCACATAATGAGCAGCCAGTATAGTATATTAGTATAGCTCCCTCTAGTGGTCATGGCACAAGAAAAGGAGGGGAAAAAAAAATAGAGAGGCGCCAGGAGAGTGAGGATGAATGCAAGAGTAGACAGGGTGAGATCTTGGTCTGAAGAGCAGGAAGGGAAGTGGGCAGGAAGCAGCCTGAGGGGGTGGGTGCCACCTCCAAACAGCTAGAGCAGCTGAGATGGAGGGGACTGGATGGATATCCCTAGCCTGCTGGTGGAGCTGAGAGCACTGCGGTGTTGTCCAGAGTTAGAAAAAGTGGAGGGAGGGTTAGGCTCATCTCCAACTTGTGGCCATCCTATCTGAAGACCGTTTCCCTGCCCTCCTGCCACCACGGCATTACAAGCGCCTGACTGATGCTCAGCCCTGCTGCGCTGAAGGGTGAGTGCGGAAAGGGAAGTCCACAGAGGTCAGTCTGGGGCCTGCAAAGAGCCCTGGATTCAGCCTGGGTTACACTCTGGGTGAACCCATTATCAGCTGTGTGACATCAGCCTCCTCATTCAACTTTTCTGATCTTCAGTTTGCTCATCTGTAAAATAGGGATAAACTACCTACTTTGAAAGATTTAAGGGTTGAGATAAAGATGGAAAATGTTTAGTGCAAAATAGTCTAAATTGTAATTCCCTCCCTCTCATCAAGCTTGCTCAGTTTTTGTTTAGTCTTAGCACCCTGACCTAGTATTTTGTAGAATTTACTTGTTTATTCTCATTTCTATCTACAAGAGACCATCAGCTTCAGGAAAGCAGGGACTTTGTTCAGCGTCTTGTTTGCCACTGTAATCCCAGCACCCCAGCAATGTCTGGATTGAGTAAATGAACAAATGAATTCTATTCACTTAATCTCTTCCACTAGAGTGTAAGGGAGCTTCCCAGGTGGCTCAGTGGTGAAGATCCCACCTGCCAATGCAGGAGACACAGCTTCGATATCTGGGTCGGGAAGATTCCGTGGCGAAGGAAACGGCAGCCCACTCCAGTATTCTTGTCTGGGAAATCCCATGTGCAAAGGAGCCTGGTGGGCTACAGTGCATGGGGTCACAAAAAAAGGTGGACTTGACTCAGCGACTAAACAACAAATAGAATGTAAACTTCCTGACAACAGGATTCTATCAGTTATTTATTGTGTTAAAATAAATTGCCCCAAGACTTAGTGGTTTAAACAGTGAGAATCATGGTATCTGTGGATTGGGAATTTGAGAGGGGCTCACAAAGAGTCTGATACGACTGAGAGACTAAGCTCAGCATGGGAGGGCAGGTCAACTCAGGATCTCTCATAAGGTTGAACCTCAGATGCCAGCGGGGTTATCGTCATCTGAGGGCCTAACAGAGCCTGGAGGACCCATCCCCAAGGTGGCCCGCCCACGTGGCTGACGGTGGCTGCTGTTGTTGCTTCCTCTCCAGGTGAACATTTGTCAGGCTGGTGCTGACTGCCTTCCTGACGTGGCAGCTGGCTTCCCCTAGAGCCTACAATCCAGGAGACCATGAAGGAAGCTGAAAAGGCCTCTATGATCAAATCTAACTCCAGGGCATCAGAGTCCCACATCCTCCTGCCACGCTCTGTCGGTCACACAGGCCAGTCTCAATTCACTTGGGAGGAAACCATACGAAGGTGTGAATACCAGGAAATAAGGACCATTGGAGCCATCTTGGAGACTGGCTACCACAGGGGTAGTTTGTCAATGTGACACCCGTGCCTGGATACCTGGTTGGCATTCAAAAAGCATGAGTTGAATCTGAATGGACATGTATGTTGCAGTGCTAAGTATCACAAAGAACTCAGACCCTGCCTTCAAGGAGCTGGCCTCCTAGTGGAGGAGGTAAGATACATAAAGAGACCTTTATGAGTCTGTGTTCCATAGTGGGAGATGGTCTAAAAATTCCTGGAAGGTGTCTTAGTCTGCTGCAGGCTGAGATGAGGGAAGAGTTCCTGGAGTGGGCGACGTGGGCAGAGTTCTGAAGCATGAGTTGAAGTACGCAGGGGAGAAGGAAAGGAAATTCCAAAGAAACAAAGGGAGACGGAAGGAGGGTGAAAACAGATGTATCAGCAGCATCGTGTTTATCCCCCTTTTATATCCATCAGACTTTCATTTAGTTCCCTTGCCCATAGTAATAATATACAGCATTGTGTGTGCGCTTCTCATCAAGACATGTGAAGCACCACCCAGGGAGCAGGATCTGTGCTAAGTGCAGGGAATGCAAAGACTAATCGTGTGGATGGCTCTAAGAATGTGAGAGGATGGGGCAAAGGCACGTGCCTTTGAAAGTACAGTAGTTTGTAAGGATTATGATGTGTTTCAGAATAGGATAAATTCCTCGAGGCGTGTGGCAAGGACTTGGAGTGCTAAAAGGAGTTGCTACTATAAACATTTGAAGGAAGAACCCGCTGAGAAAAATCTGAGACCAACCTGATCCCATGGTCAAGAAAGATGCCATTTTTTTTTCCAGACTGATTCAGTCTCTTGCAACACCTCTCCTGCATGCCTTCACCACCCCCAGCCCCTGAGGGGTTCAGGGGAAAGATGGGCTGGGAAGGTAGTGTGTGGCAGGGGAGTTGTGTGGGGGTCTGGACATCCCATTGTATTTCCCAGGTGGCACTAATGGTATAGAATACGCCTGCTAACATAGGAAACTTAAGAGACCTGGGTTCAATCCTTGAGGTGGGAAGATTACCTGGAGTAGGGCATGGCAGCCCACTCCATTGTTCTTGCCTGGAGAACAATGACACAGATAGAGAAGCCTGGCAGGCTACAGTCCTGGGTTGAAAAGACTGTAGGGTTGAAAAGAGTCAGACATGACTGAAGGGACTTAACACGGGTGTCCCATATGGTATGTCCCACTGCATCTTGGACAGGTTCTAGTCTCACAAGACTCTAGAGGATTCAAGGAGTTTATATCCTTATTTTGAATATTTCTTCATTTTGCTTCTCCAGTCTTAGTTGTGGCATATGGGACCTTTAGTCTTTACGTGTAGCATGTGGAATCTTAGTTCCTAGACCAGGCATTGAACCCAGGCCCCTTGCATTGGAGGCTCAGTCTTAGCCACTGGACCATGAGGGAAGACCCCACAAGGAATTTAGAACCCAGAGGACTGCAGCTAGTTCTTCCCACCTCCCCTGAGCTCCCCATGGTCTCAGGGCAGCCACTCCCCAGGCTCTGAGGCTGCCCCCCACCCCTTGCACAGCCCAAGGATATCAGCTGACCATCCATGAACTCTTCTTTACACTAAGGGACATTAACTTCACCCTAACCATGATGGCCAACACCTCCAAGACACTGAGAAACCTCCTTTCCAGGCCGCATGAATCAGTCAAGCCACAGCCCACACAGTGATAATCTCCATAGAGCACATTCTGTCCCTGCCCTCACCCCTGGTGACAAACAGGACCAGGCATCAGCAAAGCATGAGGAGGAAGTCAGTTCTCCGAGAGGTGGGAGCAAGATCACTCTGGAAAGGCTTCATGGCAGAGGTGTCCTTTAAGTTGAACCTTGGGAGATGTGTCTGCCAGACAGAGTGGATGGGGAAGGGTCTTGGGGAAGGAAAAAAGCTTGAACAAAGAGCAGCGAGACCCACCGGCACCTTTGAATAGCTATGGGAGCCTCTGGGGTGGGTCAGAGGGGAGCACGGGTAGTGGTAAATGCAGCGGGAGGCAGAGCCTGAGTCACAGAGGACCCCGTGGCCAATACGAAAGTGTGCACACTGCCCGAAAGGTCAAGATTCGTGAAGTTACTTTAGGGTTCTGAACCAGAGAGTTATCACTGGAGCAGGCTTTCCCTTTCAATGACATGTGACTCCAGATAAGATACTTAACCTCTTCGTGCCTCAGTTTCCACATCTGTGAAATGGGGATAATGTGAGTATCTTTTTTTTGTTGTTATTTTTTAACTTTTGGAGTTAAAAAACAAAACCCCTGTCTGGGCCCTTCCCTTCCTGGAGCTGTCGGCATTCCTGGGGAGACATGCTGTGAGGCCAGGATGGAGAGTCACCAGGGACCTCACCTAACTGTCCTGGTCACTGATCCCTGGGGTGGTAACAGCACCACAGAGCCTGGTAGTGAAGGGCAACTCCGTCTCCAGCCCCATGGCGGGCCCTCAGTGGCCAGCTGTAGCTCCATTTGCCAGGCTGGATGGAGCTGGCTCTTGTTAGGTCTCCGCATGTTTTCTAGACCACTGCTGTCTGAAATTGCGTGGAAAAGGGCTATGAACTCAAGTCTCCGCTCCTCCTTATCCCAGATCATATCCTGCTATGACGGAAACCTCTCAGGAATTCTCCTTCTGACTATAGTGTCCCTCTGGTGGACTTTGCCGAATGAGCCTCTAGCACTTCCTTCTACCTTGCTGGTAGTTTTCCTGCTCTCCCCTTGTCACTATTGACATTTTGGGCCGGATCAGTCTTTGCTGTCGGGACTGACCTGTGCATTATAGGCTATTTAGCAGCATTTCTGCCTCTACCCAGTAGATGCCAGTGGTACCATCCCCTCCAGTTATGACAACCAAAAATAACTGCTGCCATTGCCTGATGTCCCCTGGGCAGTCTCCACTGCTTGTGAGTCTTTGAGGGTGGGGTTCATGTCTAGATTGGCTTCTTATCTCTTCCAGCGCCTTGCACAGTGCCTGGCACCTGATCAGTGTTTATTTGGTGACTGTGAGGGAACTTATGTGTGATTGTTCACGTTTGTGGATTCAGGGGATGGAGAGCTCGTGAGATGGGGATGTAGAATGTCTCCCTCTACTTGTCTTTCTTCCTCCCACACAAGTGTGTAGCAGGCCCTGGGCTTCTCTGTCGCTGCAAAGACTTGTGCCCAAACCCTCGTTTCCAAAGTCCATGAAGGTGAACAGGATTTGAGAATAAAATGATTTTCCTCTGGATTTCCTTTTTTTTTCATTATTTGACTGCAGTGGGTCTTAGTTGTGGCAGGTGGGCTCTTCGGTGCCTCCTGCGGGCTCTTTTCATGGGGGCGCATGGACTTTCTAGTTGTGGGACACAGGTAGTTGGAGCCTGTGGGCTTAGTTGCTCCTCAGCCTGTGGGATCTTAGTTCCCCCATCAGAGGCAGAACCCACACCCCTGGCATGGCAAGGCAGATCCTTCTGCACTGGACCACCGGGGAGGTCCCTTTCCTCTGGTTTTAGAAGAGATTTCCAGAGGCTCGGACAGGAGGTAAGAGAAAAGTCTGTGAGTCCCAAGGCTGTGGCTGGAAATTGTGAACCAAGAGATGTGATCGTAGGCAGGGACCCATGGGCTCGGCCACGACTTTGGGTTCCAGGTGTGGGCACAGAAGTGGCAGAGCCCACCTGGCCCGAGATAATGGACATCTGAGGGAGATCTGGGGGTGCTGGTGACTGGTGGGACCCTCTGGAAACCTGAGCATTGTGTAAGATCTCAGATCCCTGGCACAAACTCTGGAGGACTCAGGGAACAGAAACTCTGAGAATGACTGAGGCAGTGTGAAACTGGAGATGAAATCAAGTTGATTTATTGAAAACAAAAAGATGCCACTATTTCTGACACACCGGACCTTCTAGCTTGGTTTTTGTACTAAGTGTGAAGGGATAAAATTAATAATAGCTAATATTTATTGAGTGCTTAATATGTACCAGACACGGTTCTTTCAGGTTTTGGTGAATTGTCTCTTTTTAATTTTCGGGGCATCCCAGATGGTTCTAGTAGTAGAGAACCCGCCTGCTAATGCAGGAGACAGAGATGCGGGTTCGATCCCTGAGTCTGGAAGATCCCCTGGAGGAAGGCATGCAACCCACTCCTGTATTTGCCTGGAGAATTCCATGGACAGAGGAGCCTGGCGGGCTACAGTGCATAGGGTCCCAAAGAGTCGTACGCGACTGAAGTGACCTAGCACGCATGCATGCGTCCTCTCTTAATTTTCACAGTATTCCTATAGTCGGTTCCACTGTAATCACCAATTGAGGGATGAGGCATTGCTGATATAGTCTAGCTGGACAACTTGCTCCAAGGTTTAGCTCTACCTGGTGGAGGCAGAATATTTAGTAACAATAGCAAACACACGTAACACTTATTGTGTCAGGCACCATGTCCTGAGCTTTACATGAGATGATTTACTTAATCTTTACAACAACCTAGTGAGGTAGGTGTTACCACCACTCCCATTGTATAGAGAAACAAATGGAGAAATAAGAGATTAATTTGCTCACGTCTCCCAGCTCATATTCGGCAGACTTTGAATTTGAACTTGGAAAGTGTGGGTGCAGAGTTGTGTGTCCAATCCTAATACAGTGCTTCTGAAACTTGCAGAAGAATGCAAGCCCTTAACTCTTAACTGTACTCTGTTGGGTGGGCACCTGGATATTCACAAATGATGAAGTATTTAAACAGGCTTTTGGGGAGGTACCAGAGGGTGGTTAGAATCAATATGTCTTATGTTCCAACGAGAAGAATCAAGCGAAGCTTTGAGTTATTGGCTGAGCTCTGGAATTTTCAAATAATACTGAACTGGAGATCGTAGCACCCAACCATCAAGTCATTGGCTGTCTTTATACAGAATGGCCATGATATTCTTTAGACTCTGGAGAAAATTGGTTAAAATGAAATATTTTTTTTTCCTTTGAAACTGCAAAACCAGTTGTTTTTACATATGCAATTAAAAACAGCTAGCTTGTTAAAATGGGCTTTCCTGGTAGCCCAGATGGTAAAGAATCTGCCTGCAATGTAGATTTGGGATACCTGGGTTGGGAAGATCACCTGGAGAAGGAAATGGCAACCCACTCCAGTATTCTTGCCTGGAGAATCCCATGGACAGAGGAGCCTGTTAAAAATGCCTGCCTAGGAAAAAACTTGAAGTTAACCTTTGCCAGGGCTTCTCTGGTGGCTCAGATGGTAAAGAATCCGCCTGCAATGCGTGAGACCTGGTTCGATCCCTGGGTTGGTTGGGAAGATCCCCTGAAGGATTCTGTGGACAGAGAAGCCTGGCAGGATACAGTCCATGGGGTCACAGAGTCGGAGACAAAGCGATTTGACACATAATAGGGACATCAGTGCTGATTTGAGGCTTAGTAATTGAGCTTAGCAACTCCTTGTAATATGTCTACCAGAGACATTAGCCATCTATAGTATTATAAGAGGAGAATCCAAGTCACAGAGGAACAACGGAACGAATTGAGAATGTTCACCTTGGAGAAATCTGAAGGGAACACAGATGTTTTCAACAACCCTGAGGACCTGGGGTCAAACCAACCAGGAGTCAGGCTATCCTGATACTTGCTGGTTTGTTCTCAGCCACCCAGAGTGCTTTGGGTCATGCCTGATCAGTTCATGTCCCATAGCAGGTTCCCCAGATACAATGGGCAGACTTTGTTTAGTCCCTGATTTTGAACTAACAGTAAACACAGTCATTGGGATCTTTTTTCTGTTTGTTTTTGTTTAAGATAACCAGAAAAATATAAACTTAGGAATGATATTGGGTAATAACAAATTCATCTTATTGTTTAATAGGTGTGATAATAACATTGCAGTTATGTGAGAAAATGCTCTGTCAAACCCCACCTACTTTTTTTTTTTTAGTGTACTTTAAAAAAAATTGAGATAACTTACTACGTGGAGTTTGCTTTAAAATACTTTTGAAAAAATAGGTCGGCTGGATGAAACAAGTGTGGCAAAATGCTGATGGTTGTTGAAACTGGGTGATGACTCATAATGCCCTGTAGTCTATATGTCTTAATTTGGAAGCTTTTTATAATAAAAAGGAACAACTGTATTCATGTGTAAGTTTTACCCATAGATATTTTGACAGTTAAGGAAGATGGGTCAAGTGGCTAAATTTGATGCTGAGGTTTCTTAATGCTTCATTTAATAGACTCCAATTACCAACAAAGGTAAAAGGCAGAGGTTTGGGTCTATCTCACTCCTACACTCATTTCTACAGTACTTGCTTAAACCTCACTTGAGGCATTTTATGAACACATCCCAGGCAGGTCAAGGAGCATTCTCTAAAGGAACTTTGTCTCAAGCAAACTGCCCCACCCATTATTTCCTTATCAAGTACATCTCATTCTTGGTGACATGAAGGCTTCTTGGCAGATACATTATCCCCTGAGATAACGCCTTCATCAGAAATCAAATTTAGGATGGCCCTCAGTCACATGGGAGAAGTCAGCCATAGGACTGGAGACCTTGAAAACTTAGCGTTGAGTCATGTCTTACAGTGGTCTTTATTATCTTTGAGGGCAGACATTCTTAGTGCCTTCAACAGAACTTTGCGTGTAATAGTCACTCAGACACCCCAGTTACTGCAGATGAAGTCCTTGATTTTAGATATACACAACAGTGTTTATAGTATGGCAACTTTTGTATAATAAACAGGGTAATAAATATTAGTAAATATATATATATATATAAACATGTATAAACACAAATATATTTTCAGAGAATGAAAGGATAACCCCCAAACTAATGAAAATGGTTATCGCAGAGGGAGGGAACAGGATGGAGGGATGAAACTGAGACTTCTTTGGCAGTACCAGCTACTCAGTATTATGTTTTATTACATGATTAAGAAACAAAATTAAAGTTTGGAGTTTGCTCAGACTCACGTCCTTTGGGTCGGTGATGCTATCTAACCATCTCATCCTCTCCCAGCCTCTTCTCCTTTTACCTTCTGTCTTTCCCAGCATCAGGGTCAGTCTTTTCCAATTTCAGTTCAGTTCAGTTCAGTTCAGTCGCTCAGTCGTGTCCGACTCACAAGTCTAAAAACTTTTGAGTAAAAAGCAGTCTCTAAAACCTGAAAACCACTGAAATAAACAATCCTAACTATATACCAAGTTGGTGACATAGTCACAGAGAGAAAAGAATCTAACTTGAAAAGATGTTAAACTCAGTGTTTTGACTGTGTATCCCACGAACAGTCTTTAGCCTAAGGTAATTACGCCCTTCCCCAGTGGATATTTGGCTCCATCTGGGGGCATTTCTTGTTGTCAGAACTGGAAGGTTTCTACTGGCCTCTTGAGGGGATAGAAGGTAGAAGCTACAATGCACAGGGATATTCCTAAATAAAGAATATATCATAAAGGCAAGAAGAACCAAAAGTTTCCTTTTCAAGATCACACTGTCAATGTTCTACTGACAATATAGGCATTGAAATGATTATAGGTACCTTCTAAAGGTACCTATAAAGCACGTAACTGATTATGTCATTTGTCATTAGGATTCAAGATTTTGAGCATAAAAGAGATACAAGTACAAAATCAAAGATATTAAGTTAAAACCCTGTAGCCTTAAAACATATATATTTAATTTAGAGTGTTACTTGTGGCACACGGAATACGACATGTGAGATCTAGTTCTCTGACCAGGGAAGGATCCCAGACTCCCTGCATTGGGAGCAGGGTAGTCTTATCCACTGGACTACCAGGGGAGCCCCCAAATTCTGTAATCTTCCATGTTCCTACGTATGTTGGCTCAGTGGTCCTTGGCCTCTCTCTCTCCACTGGGCAGTTCATCCTGCAAAGTGGGTTTTGGGCTGCTCACAGCAGAGTGGTCTCAGGGTGTAGATGAGCTTCTTACAAAGTGGCTGGCATCCAAGAGGCAGAAAGCAAGGCCCCCAGGCCAGTTAAGGACTGTGTCTGAGCATGGCATAGCATTGCTTCCACTGTGTTCTAGTAGTCAAAGCAGTCCCCAAGGCTCCTGGCTTCAAAGGGGTGGGTGGTGAAACACACCCCACCTTTTGATGGGGGGGGTGGCATGATGGTGGCACAGAAGAGTGTGCAGGATGGCAGATGCTGCATGGCCAACTTTGAAAACCATGATCAGTCATAGTAAGTTGGTGGATGATGACCCGCAGGGCTCAGACTCCCCCCACTGGTGGCTACAGACAGGGCTTCTGGGTCCAGGCACCTCAAGGAATAGCAGGTTCCCAACCCATTTGACCAGTTCCTTCACCTCCAAAAGCTGCCAGGACTCTCTAATCTAGGAATGCTGGTGAAACTTGCCTGAGTTAGAATGAACCCAGAGGGCTGCAGAACCGACTGATGGAGAGGGACTGGGGGAGAGGGATTTGACAACAACATGTGTGAGTGCCTAGTGGGGCCCTGAGGAGCTTTAGCAAAACACTCAGACTTTGTCCCAAGCCTGTCCCAGGCCCCACTGTTCAGAGTTCTCTGCCAGAACTAAAGATGTTGCCTTTCCACTTAAGCCTGTTTATCTGGCTGGGCTGCAGACAGCCACACTGAGGTTTGAGACCCAAGGGCTAGGCAGAGCGTTGGGGTTTGTAGGCTAAACCTAGGCCAGACCAGATTGTGGCTGTAGTTCTTTGCACATGAAATGAATTGGAAGGAATTAGACAAAAGCCTACTTGTGGTTTCCTGGGGAATTTTATTGCCTGGAAAACTACCATTCTGCCCTTTTAAAGCCCTTGACCTTCCAGCCTAGACCTGCAGGAGGGAACTGTGTCTCCAAGAGGGGTATGACCTTGAACGCTATTTGAGATGAACCAGGCAGAACCTTCCAAAGGGAAATGTCAGAAGCCACAGTGTGTCAGCCAAGGGTGGTTCCCCTGGAGGGCAGAGCCGGGGTGGCCAGATGGAACCACCAAGCAGTTTACTGACAGAGACAAAAAGTCTTTCCAGTCCTTGCCTTGTACGATTTGATCATTGCTGCAGCCCAGCGACTTGTGTGTTTTCTTTTCACCCGCCTTCTGAATGGAACTTAATACTGCACTTTTCCTGTTTCTATGCAGCTGTTGTATATTGGGTGTAGAAGGGCTGGGGGGTGGGGACCACTTGTCTCTTTAAGTGGTAGTACCATGAGCTACACCTGGCTCTCACTGTTTGTTGGATCAGAAGCTCCTGGTCTTTGAGCTGAATCAAAGCACTTGGGATTTGGGGCTTGTCTTTCTTGGACCATGGGGGAAATGTGTCTGTATGTGAGGAGTGCCTGCAAACATTTGGTGGCCCAAAACTTGGATGGTGGCAGACATCCTTGGACCAGGTCTAGATCTTAGACTAAGACCTAGACCAGTGCTAGGTCTCCCCTTCTATTAGACTATAAGGCACTTGATTCTTGTCTGGGCGCCTGGCCAGCATGTTTCCAGCCTCTCTTGCTGCTAGATACAGGCAAGTTCCCGAATGAAAATGAGTGGAGCAACCTTGGGGTCATGCCCTTAAAAGGAAGGGGCGTATCTCTGCTTCCCTCCCCTCCCCCCGCCCTGCTACTGGCATTCAGAAGTGTCTGGGAACCATTTTGGACCATGCAATCTAAGGGTGATCCTAGGAGTGGCCAATCTGTGTCAAAACCTCAGAACCTGTCAAAACTCAGCTGACCAGAAGTCATATTCTTTTCAGTTTTGAGGCTTTTATAAATGCAGTAACTCTTAAAGTACAGAAATTGTATCCTATAAACATTACTGTGGGGGTAATGGATACATGTTGGGGAGAGTGGATGCATGTCTGTGTGTGGCTGAGTC
Source organism: Moschus berezovskii (assembly GCF_049115385.1). Lineage (NCBI taxonomy): Eukaryota > Metazoa > Chordata > Mammalia > Artiodactyla > Moschidae > Moschus > Moschus berezovskii. The sequence continues at coordinate 67,330,044 of NC_142475.1, read as the reverse complement.
CCTTCTCTGTCCACCGGAAACTATCACAGCGCAGTTAATTGACTGAATCCCAATACAAAATTGTTTTGGTGTTAAAAGAAATTAAGTTTTTAAAAAATTACTGTAATACTGGAAAGGTATAAAAGTGTTAACCTTGGGAAGTTATAAAATTAAAAGATGAGAATGAAGAAAGTAAAGAAAACTTAAATTCCTGGTATTAGCTCTTTTACAGCTGATTTTAATAATGCAAGTGTATTAGCTTTTCAGGTGGGCTGCACTGATGGGCGACCAGTGAAAGTGAAAGTTGCTCAGTCGTGTCCAACTCTTTGCGACCCCATGGACTATACAGACCATGGAATTTTCCAGGCCAGAATACTGGAGCGGGTAGCCTTTCCCTTTTCCAGGGGATCTTCCCAACCCAGGGATCGAACCCAGGTCTCCCGCATTGCGGGCGGGTTCTTTACCAGCTGAGCCACCAGGGAGACCTAGGAGACCTTTCCTGTTCTCACTCTTGTTGCCCGTCTCTAAAGTTCCTCATAGAGTTAGCCAAAGATGCAGCACGTTATTGGAAGTCTGGGGTCATAAAGAGTTGGATACATATCTAAACACATCTGTCATGCAGCTCTTACCACCACCACCCCACCCCCCAAAAAAACACGTGTCCCTCTGGAAATCCTGTGTTCAGGGTAGGAGACTAACAGAGTTGAGGTCACTTCCATAGTCTCTGCTGTGGGAATATCTTGCTATGGAATTGTATAATTATTTCCAGAAGAATCTGTGCCAGCCACCTATGCACTCAGTTGAAAATATGCTCATGCGTGCCTGTGTGCTAAGTCGCCCCAGCCTTGCCCGACTCTTTGCAACCCTATGAACTGTGGCCCGCCAGGCTCCTATGTACATGGGATTCTCCAGGCAAGAATACTGGAGTGGGTTGCCGTGCCCTCCTCGAGGGGATCTTCCCAACCCAGGAATCGAACTTGGGTCTCTTAAGTCCTCCTGAATTGGCAGGCAGGTTCTTTACCCCTAGTGCCACCTGTACTAGTACATGCATGCTAAGTCTTGTTCAACACTTTGCAACCCCATGGACTGTAGCCCACCAGACCCCTCTGTCCATGGGATTGTCCAGACAAGAATACTAGAGTGGGTTGCCATTTCCTTCTCCAGGGGATCTGCCCAACCCAGGAGATGGAACCCGAGTCTCCTGCGTTGCAGGTAGATACTTTATCATTAGTGCCACCTGGGAAGTCACAGATACGTTCATAGACCTCCTAAGCTTCCGAGCTGTACATCACCAGCACATCCTGTCCTCACACAGAGGAGAAAGCAGAGTAGTTTCCCTCACATCTATGACCAGTATCTGTCCCTTGGCTTCCCTGTATCTCAGGAAACATTCCCTGGAGTATAATCATTTCTGTAATCAAAGCGACATGCTGTGCATGTGTTGTCTCCTACGTAAGGTGTTTAGAGCATGTGAAAGAATCTCATTTATTAGATTCACAGTCTTAATCATCTGTTTATATAACAGCTTGATTACAAGTTTGTAGTCAGTGTTTAAAAGTCCGGGGAAGTGTAATGTTAAGTTTTTAGGTTTTGGTTATGTGTAAATAGTGAATAAATATTTAGAAATGTGAATGCTGAATATTAAATGTTGTTTTAGAGGTTAATGAGTTAGTACATGCACTAAATAAAAGGTGAAATTTTCTGTTAATAATCACTTAACACGGCTGAGCGACTGAACTGAACTGAACTGAACTGAATTACTTAAGACATTAATGCTATGCGTAGTCAAGAATAAGGTATATACAAGCTAATTTGTTAACTTTTATGAGTTTCAGTTTCCTTATCTATAAAGACAAGGGGTTGGATTCCCATCATTGCTAAGGTTTTATCCATCTCTGAGATACTGGATTATTAAAATTCAGAAACTCTTTTGCTCATGTTTATACCAGATTTTTTTGCCATCTCAGAACAATCAACAACACAGGTAAATGGAAGTCAGATCCTCCATAACAGCTTATAACGCCAGCATGCTTTTCATTCTTTTATATCACAGCTGCCTCTGTGTAAAAAGACTGTCAGCATTTCATCAAGGCACATGTCTCATTGATAGGTTTGCCAAGCACTCTTACACTCAAAACCCAGCCCATCTCACAGATAATTACCAGCTTCAGCACATCTTGGCTGCTTTCAGTTTTCTTATGCTGTGCACCAGCTCTGCACAGCAGTGGAAGAGAACAAACACTACTACCCACTTCTTATGACATTTTCCATTAAATTTTTGCAAAGGTCAAACATTTGAATAGTGCTTGGCTGTTTACAGAGCAACTTCCATTTCTCACAATTACCCTTGTTTTATAGATTTAGAACTAAAACGTGGAGAAGGCCAAATGACTCCTCAAAATCACGTGGCTAGTAAGTAGCAGGGCAGAGCTCACACCCGGGTATGTCTGACTTTAAGCACAATGGCTTTTCCATAAAAGTATTCCCAAGTGAGAGCAATATCTGTGTACCACACAGGGTGGTCACGAAAGTTGTTTTCCCACTTGGGAAAATAGAAACACTGAGTAACATTGATTCCACAACCTCCTCTCCACTATATTTGTTCTTAGCCAAGGTTGACTTTAAAGGCTGGATAGAAGGGAAAAAATGCCCATGGTTTCCATTAAAATGAATCAATAAAGAGAACTAAGAGGAGCTCCAAAAAATGTCGATGCCTTTCTTCCTTCTGTCTGTGCCTGGCGCTTAACTCTGGTATAATTCCGTGGAGGAGTGTGTTTTTCCCTCCCAACTGTTAACTGCCAGCTGTTAACTGATAACTGACCAAGGTTGCCTTGCTGATGTCACGCCTGGTCATGTGACTTGCTTTGGCCAATGAAATGTGAGCAGAATTGACATGTACCTGGTACCAACAGAAGCTTTGAAGAGCTAGCTACTCTCTTATTTCCACTCTCTCTTTTTTCCCCCGTGTCATGAGATCAGCATCTTCTAGATACAGGCTAGTCCTACTAACTTGGTTCCTTAATGAAGAAATGGAGTAGAGTTTCAGGGAACCTGTAGAGATTCAAGTAATGTGATAAACCTTCATTGTTGTCAACTACTGGGATTTTGGGCACCATTTGTTATTGCAGCATAGTTTACAGTAAGCCAACAGGTTCAAGCATTTATGCCATTGTATTGCAAATAATTGTCACCTCCAAGGGACACTAGGCTGCTCCAGCAGATGCTATTCATTAACCATCTTTCAATCTCAGAGCCCAGCAGAGTGCCTGATGTATGACAGGTGATAAATGAATCTTTGATGACGGATGAATGGGTGGAAAGAGGGATGGATGACCAGTAGGATCATACCCTAAGAGTTCAAAATGGAGCACAGATTCCTCAGGCCAGACCACGCACTAATAAAACTCACATGGATACTGATGTGAGCTCTGATTTCATCAATTCCACTGCTATCCAAAATAATAATGTAGGACATAGCTGATTACCTTGAATTGTAATATTCTAGCTCTTACTATCCAAATCTGCATTTCCTAAAACTTCATCTCTAAATCGTGCCATCTGTGACTCCATGAGTTAGCAACTTCTGTTGACTAAGCAGTAAAACTCAATAGGAAACATGACAAAGTAGCTATCTGCCCTGACCTCCCCCCCACCATGCCACTGTGAGTGCGAGACAGGCAGGTTCAGGCAGCAGCTCTTGGCCCAAGTACTCGCCAAGTAGACAGTGATGGTCCCTGTTTCTTTCACTCCCTGCTGTTTTCTGCATGACTCCATGCTAACAATAGAGCACAGTCATTCAGAGAATAGTCTTGATAGAATCAGAAAGGCCTTGATTAAACCTGAATTACACTATTCACATGGCATTGATGCCATTCAGAACTCTGGAAGTAGAATGACCCTTCAGGGTTGTCCCGAGTTCAACCAGGATGAGCAGACTAGTGTAGAGAGACCCATTTCTTGAACCCTTTCTTTCCCCTCCAAAACTCATTGTCACATTTGCAGCCATTCAGCCTGTTTGCCGTGACTCTGAGCTCAGAAATGTGGCTGCACCATAGTCTGAGAGCCTAAATATGCGAGCTGAAAGAACTTTTTAGGAGACTTCTCTTCTTGCTCCTCCTCTAGTTCTGACAATAGACCAATGCATTTCTCCAGAATCTGCTGTAAAAAACCTGACCTGAAGCTGTCAGGATATGTTAGCTGTCACCTGCTGTATTATAGTCCTTTAGAGTCCTGTCAAAGTCCTTTAGAGTCATCAGGAGTTTTTCTTCCCTGACACCTGCCTCCTAAATTACAACCCAGACAACTCTGCTATTCCCAGGGGACGGAGAAGCAACTATTCACCCAGTTCGTTTCCTTCCCACCTCCACATGATCAATTTCCAGCATGCTTTTCTCCTCTGGAGCTGTTCCAGGTCAGGGCCAACACCTGTGCATTCATCCACCCCTTTGCTCTGAGGAATCTTTTTGACAGAATGTACAAGACGATGCGCCCTGATGCACAGTGACTAGGTGTTCCTCATGGTTGACACTTTGACCTAAAGTTGGCATCAAGTTCCTCAGACTGCCTTTGTTCTTTGATGGCTCCACAGAGTTGTATGAGGAAGCTGTTCGTGCAAAGCCCCTCAGAAGTTGCCCTCTACTGGAGCTGGTGTCTCTCTGGACCCCTCTCAACTGCTGCATCTACTGCAGGCGGACTTTCTAGCAGCTGGATGAGGGAGAGGCGCAAGCCTCACCGGGGACCACCACCCTCCCTGGAAGCCACAAGGAATCATGTCCCGTGTTAATAAGTGGCAGTGGGGTTGGGCTGGTAAAAAGTAGGGAAGCATAGAAGGTAATGACCACTGGCCTAAAACAAGTCTGTTTTTTAAGATATATATATATATATATATATATGTATGTATATTTATTTTTAGCTGCATTGGCTCTTGGACTTCCCAGGTGGCTCTAGTGGTAAAGAACCTGCCTGCCAATGCAGGAGATGTAAGAGATGCAGGTTCGATCCCTGGAAAGATTCCCTGGTGGAGAAAATGGCAGCCCACCCAAGTATTCCTGCCTGGAGAATCCTACGGGCAGAGAATCCTGGCGGGCTATAGTCCATGGGGTCACAAAGAGTCAGACACGACTGAGCGACTAAGCACAGCACACACAGGTTGAGTCTTAGTTGCAGCACACAGGATCTTTCATTGCGGTGCACGGACTTCTCTCTTTAGTTGAGGTATGTGGGCTTAGTTGCCCTGTGACCTGTGAGATCTCACTTTCCTGACCGGGGATTGAACCTGCAAGCCCTGCGTTGGAAGATGAAGTCTTAACCACTGGACCACCAGGGAAATCCCCACAAAACTATTCTTATAAAGTTTGTTCAACTTAAATGTTCAGGAACTTCATTGGAAATTCTGACGATGACCATGTTTTTCTAAGAAACAGAAACACACATCCAAGAAGCAATTGTCAGGATGGGAATTCCACGACTTGTTTCTACCTGAACATTTTCAGGTGGTTTCATTCTTAGAAACATGGGGAAGTCCCAACGTGGATGCTAAAGTGGGTGCAGGAGGAGGAAACCTAACACGTATGTGCCAGACCATTCTCAGCACTTTCCCCATGTTAATTCCTTGAAATCTCCCAACACCATATGAGATAGCTTTTATTTGATCATTCCCCCACATGGCTAGTGGGGAAACGGAGGCACATGGTATTTTAAATAGCTTGCCCAGGTGATTGCAGAGTGGCCAAGCTGGGTGTCACATGCTATCACTATTTTTCTGTGTGCAAAATACATTGTCAATTGAGTACCTTCTCAAAATCCTAGGTAAGAGTTATCACCTTCTGTTTTACAGAGAAGAAAGCTGAGACTCAAAAAAAAAAAAAAAAATTAAAAAATTCAGTGTCACAATGTCACAGAACTAGCAAGCCAGGATTTGAATGCTGAGGTGGAATTCCACCTTTTAAGGTGGCTAAACAACAGAAAGATCCTATTTTCCCAAGGCGATAGGAGGCAGTGGCTGTTTTCTGCACTGTCGTTCTAGGACAGGCTTGTGGCCAGAAGTGGGAGGTGGGCACTGCCTGGTACCCCAGCAGATGGCTGCACTTGGGCTCCAGAGCTTTGGCCAGCAGCCCGTCCATCTTCATGCCATGACCTGTTTTTGTTCACCCACTTAATTCTCTGGCCTATTTCTTTCCTGAAGAATAATTTCATAACCTCCACTGAGTAAGTGTCACATGCTGAGCATCAGTTCAGTTCAGTTCAGTCGCTCAGTCGTGTCTGACTCTTTGCGACCCCATGAATCACAGCACGCCAGGCCTCCCTGTCCATCACCAACTCCCAGAGTTCACGCAAACTCATGACCATCGAGTCGGTGATGCCATCCAGCCATCTCATTCTCTGTTGTTCCCTTCTCCTCCCACCCCCAATCCCTCCCAGCATCAGACTCTTTTCCAGTGAGTCAACTCATCACATGAGGTGGCCAAAGTATTGGAGTTTCAGCTTTAGCATCAGTCCTTCCAATGAACACCCAGGACTGATCTCCTTTAGAATGGACTGGTTGGATCTCCTTGCAGTCCAAGGGACTCTCAAGAGTCTTCTCCAGCACCACAGTTCAAAAGCATCAATTCTTCTGCAATCAGCTTTCTTCACAGTCCAACTCTCACATCCATACATGACCACGGGAAAAACCATAGCCTTGACTAGATGGACCTTGGTTGGCAAAGTAATGTCTCTTCTTTTTAATACACTATCCAGGTTGGTCATAACCTTCCTTCCAAGGAGCAAGCGTCTTTTAATTTCATGGCTGCAGTCAGCATCCTCAGTGATTTTGGAACCCCAAAAAATAAAGTCTGACACTCTTTCCCCTGTTTCCCCATCTATTTGCCATGAAGTGATGGGACCAGATGCCATGATCTTAGTTTTCTGAATGTTGAGCTTCAAGCCAACCTTTTCACTCTCCTCTTTCACTTTCATCAAGAGGCTTTTGAGTTCCTCTTCACTTTTCTGCCATAAGGGTGGTGTCATCTGCATATTTGAGGTTATTGATATTTCTCCTGGCAATCTGGATTCCAGCTTGTGCTTCTTCCAGCCCAGCGTTTTTCATGATGTACTCTGCATACAAGTTAAATAAGCAGGGTAACAATATACAGCCTTGACGTACACCTTTTCCTATTTGGAACCAGTCTGTTGTTCCATGTCCAGTTCTAACTGTTGCTTCCTGACCTGCATACAGGTTTCTCAAGAGGCAGGTCAGGTGGTCTGGTATTCTCATCTCTTTCAGAATTTTCCACAGCTTATTGTGATCCACACAGTCAAAGGCTTTGGCATAGTCAATAAAGCAGAAATAGATATTTTTCTGGAACTCTTTTGCTTTTTCCATGATCCAGCGGATGTTGGCAATTTGATCTCTGGTGCCTCTGCCTTTTCTAAAACATCTTGAACATCTGGAAGTTCACGATTTGCTGGGAGCCAGCGAGGGAAATCCTATCCGTGGCGAAGGTCAATTGGGGAAGAGGCCTGACGGGCAAAGGCTAATCAGGACTCGAGAAACCCCCTGGACTTACCTGAGCATCTACCCCAAAAAAACCGGAGTCTGACTGCCTTACTATCTTACGCCTCTTACCAAGTCTTCTAATACTTACGGGGGCTTCCCCCCAACCATCTTTCTCTGAAAACATTAATTCAGAGCTGTAGTTAAAAAGTTCTCCTCGGCTTAATAGGAGTGTTCCAATCCAAGCCCCTCTGATAGCTTTCTAACTTGCATGACAAGTTTGTCCGGGCTCTTACAACTACGAATGTGACTGTTTACAGCCTCCCAGCCATGCAAGGACAGAAAGCCTAATATTCTAAAATACAGGAATTTGTTGAAGAAGTTAAAATCATTAGAATAGTACTAAAAAAGATTTCATTGTTGAATCAATGCTTGCTGCAAAGTTTCCATATTTTCTATCTATTGTATCCTTGGAAATATATTAATCACATATAGAGAAAATAAGTAGTAGCCTTTGATTTAACCACATCAGATCTAAGTTAATAAATTCCTTTCTTGTAGCTCACTACACCCTTGCCTTAAAGGAATGTAACTTTGTTATGTATCTTTGGAGAATAGCACCTGACTTTAGGAAAATCACCTTAAAAGAATATAAAACTTTTTCTAGATAACTAACCTTTGTTAGGAGAGAGGGCCATAAACTGTTAGCAGGCCTCCTGGCCAGAAGATGATGTAAACCACCTAAAACTTTTGTATATCACGAGACATACAAAAATAAGCCCTGATCCTGATAAGGGTCAAGACTGCTGACCCCGCGTGATTTTGGCATGACTCTGTACCTCCCTTTCTCTTTTTTTACGTGCACAACTTAGGGTATAAAAACAGCACTGGAAAATGAAGTTTTGGGCCTTGCTCACGGAAGCTTGGTCTCCCCGTGTCGTTCTTTCTCTTTTTCTGTCCTTTTCTCTATTCTCCTTTTTCTGGTTGAGATCCTTAGAGCGCTGGGCCCTCTGCGTTTACTTATCTGCCTGGGCTTCTAAGACCCACTCGAGGGGGTGCCCTGGTGGGGTGCCTCCAGTGATTCGAGAGGGCGCCTGCGGCCTACGGGGTGGCCTACGTAAACAGAGCACACCCCGTGCTGGGGTTTTATTGGTTTCCTGCATAAACCAAGGAGTCTTCAGCCCCTGTCTCTCTCTCTCTCTCTCTCTCTCTCTCACTGACGCCGATGCCATTCATCCCAAGGATACCCTGGGCCATATCGAGGCTGGTCCCTGATAACAGTTCACATATTGCTGAAGCCTGGCTTGGAGAATTTTGAGCATGACTTTACTAGCGTGTGAGATGAGTGCAATTGTGCAGTAGTTTGAGCATTCTTTGGCATTGCCTTTCTTTGGGATTGGAATGAAGACTGACCTTTTCCAGTCCTGTGGCCACTGCTGAGTTTTCCAAATTTGCTGAGCATAGCATTCATGAACTTGGAGATGAAAACAAAATGTGCCTTCAGAGGACACGGAGTAATATTCACAATCCAGGCCGAAAAACCAGTAGGAAAATTGAGAAGACTCGAACCTTGCCCTTTCCCTTGCATCCAGGTTGGTTCCCTTTTTATACCAACTGACCCAAGTCATCAGCGACTGGGGGCCTGGCTTGCTCGACCCACTTTTCAGCTGGTCCCTCTGCATTCAGAAATCTCCACAACCTATTAGGATAAATTCATTCTCCACTTTGGTTTTCAGCACTACATTTTAAGTACCTCAAGTTGGTTCCCTGTCACCAATAAAACCCGCTGCCCCTGTCAGATCCTGCTGCCAAAATGAAGCGAAGAGTCAAATGTGAGCAGGTGACGTAGAGGTGTTAATCTGACAGTGTGATCGGATACTATCGGAAGAGCTGGGCTAAGGTGCTCTGACAAAAGGGCTGCCTATACAATTAAGTGGGTGTAATTAGATAGTGAAAGTTCCCTTTTTGTCTCCTTGCCTTTCTGTTTCTCAAGCCCAGACCTGCTGGTTCTGGTGTTTCCTTTTTTTTTTTTTTGACTGCAGACTCTGGGGCCTTAGCTGCTTTTCCTCCCCTTGGCTAGCTGCCTGCTACTCCATTCCTCAAGATATCTTATCTCCAGCTCCACCTTATTGCCTCACTCTCCAAAGAGAAATCCATGAGTCTTAGGATTTTATGGAACGTGGGGTTACAAAAACAGCAAGCACAGGGAATTAAGAATCCCACAGAGTCCTTATGGACGTGACTCCTTGTCATTAGCTCCTGGCTCCCTCGCAAATGTGGACTGGAAGCCCCAATGAAACAGGACTCTGCTCTGAAGCTGGGGCTCACCTATAGTCTCTCCTGGCCTGACTCCCACTCTGGGATTTCAACATTCATATCGGAATGTCTTACTCCTCCTGCTGGAAACTCTCCCCTGGATTACCTGTGCTTAGAGCAAGCTGTCTGCTCCTTTACCTGCACCTCCTGGCCCTTCATGATTTTGGCTCTGTTTCTCCATCCTCCTCTTTACTACTCCCCTCTTCATCCTGTGCTCCAGCCCAGTCTGGTTGTCTAGCTGTGCTTTGAACACCTCCAAGTCTGTCCATGGCAGGAGCTTTGCACTGGCCAGTGCTTGTCCTTGGAACCCCTCCTTATCTGTGGGCCTCAGCTAAATGCAGCTTGTGATTCTGAACTGGGTTCTTTTGTTGGCATCACTGACACGACTTGAGTAGAGTTTTGAGAATTAGATAGTTGCTGTCATCAAATGTTAATGTCCTGATTTAAACACCTATATTTTGCTTATGTAGAAAATTACTAAAGAGTCGTCCTGACAAGGAGAGGTGATTACGGCAGCTTGTCTCCAACATGGCTGACCACCATGCTTTCCTTCTCCCCTCTACACACAAGCCAGAGTTGCAGCCTGTTCCACTGCCCCCTCACACGTGGCCTGACTTATGACTGCTGTGATGAACAGAATACTACTGAAGTCAGGCTGTGCGAGTTCTGAGGCTAGGTCCCAAGGAGCCTTGCAGCCTCTGCTTGTGTCTCTCAGAGTGCTTGCTCATAGAGAAGCCAACTGCTGCGTAAGAAGTGCAAGTACCCTGAAACCACCATGCTGCGAGGAAACCCACGCTAGTCACATGGAAGGATCAGGAAGGAAAAGATGTCCTCTGACCATCAGTATCTGGGGCACACCAAGAACTGCTGCACTGAGCCCTTCAGGCCCAGAACTCTGAAAAATAATGATAAATTGTTTTAGCCACTGTATTGTTCAGTTCAGTTCAGTCGCTCAGTCGTGTCCGACTCTCTGCGACCCCATGAATCACAGCACGCCAGGCCTCCCTGTCCATCACCTATTGTAGATTTGTTATAAATTTTTTTTAAAGGTTTATTTAAAGAAACGTGAAGAACTGATGCCACAAAATACAAATCTTCTTCAGCACAGTTTCCAACCAGATGCTTATATGATAAAGCAAGATTAAAACTTTAGATCAATTTTAGGATCACCTCCATCAACGTAAGTCAGATTAGGGTCTAAAAACTAAACTGCAGGTGCCAGCAGTTCAAAAACAGTAGCTTTTAAAAATAACGAAAAAGGAATATCTCTTCTATCTTTATATTTCTTGAAAAAAGGAGAAGGTGGTGTTCTTCATGTTTCTTTTTTATGTGTTTAAAATCAATCATTAACTTCCAAATGAATGGAGAATTTACTGTTTTTGAGCTATATAGAGGGCAAGTGTGCTTGATTAGAGCATGAACTGTACTTTCACAGTAGCTGATGTGCTTTGCACTCTGCTCTTGCAGATTTATTCTGTTTACAGTAGACTGATATCAAGTTTTTGTAAATAATTTTTACTTAGCACTTCAACTATGATTGTACAAACTGATTTTAAATGTAGCGATTGTATGTTTTGGTTATAAATTGGAAATTTGTAATAAAAATTAAATGATTTGTTCTCTAAAAAAAATAATAAAGGTTTGTTTATTTTTTGCTGTGCCGGGCTTCTGTTGCTGCTGCAGGAGGGGCTGCTCTTCTGTGGCTGACGAGGAGGGGCTGCTCTTCGCTGCGTCACCCGGGCTTCTCACTGTGCTGCTTCTGTCGTGGAGCCACGGGCTCTAGGCTCGCAGGTCTCAGTGGTTGCGTCGTTTCAGCTCAGTCATCCTGTGGCATGTGGGATCTTCCCAAACCAGGAATTGAGCCCCTGTTCCATACATTGTCAGGGAGAGTCTTCACCACTGAGCCCCCAGGGAAGCCTATTACATGTTTATATAGAACAAGAACAGTAGTTACATTTGAATGGTAATGGAACCATGATGGATGTAAGTTTCTTATGTTTCTCTCTCTTTTGCATTAAGCATATGTTAATTTTGTAATTAAAGAAACAACTCATTTCCCCCAGCACTGTAGGTTAAGAATAGCATTACTTAGTGAACATCCCAAGACAGTGGCGGCAGCTGCTAGACAGTGGCTTCCTCCCCGTGATAGCCATAGCATCTAACACAAATGGTTGGATACATTAGGTTCTTTACATTTATTGAATAATTTATGTATGGGAGTATATTGAATAAATTCCTCCAGGATGAAAAACTATTTATTCATCCATTTATTTACTTAGAGACATTTATGTTAGTTTGGCAACATGCTTTTTTTTTTTTTTAATAACTAGCTGTATGCTCTCTTTAAAAGACCCTTTTAAAGGAGCTTGCTGCTGCTAAGTCACTTCAGTCGTGTCCGACTCTGTGTGACCCCATAGACGGAAGCCCACCCGGCTCCCCCATCCCTGGGATTCTTAAAGACACCAAAATTTGAGGCATGCGTTTAAGATATGATCTATTCTCTTCTCCACAGTACATTTGTCTCCATGTGATTTTCTCATCTGCTTCCTTCTGTAACTTCCCCATTCTGTGTGGACATTTTGCCACCATACCTCTCCCTTTGTACATGTCTAAGAAAAGATACCGCAAAAATAAAATTATAAACAAATCTCTTTTGGAATAAAACTGAGATGAAATACCAACAGCTCAACTATTATTAGTATATAAGCAGACTAATACTTATGATCCAGTAGGATTAATTTCAAGAATAAAAAGGTAACATAGCACTGGAATTGGTTAGGGGGCGGGAGGAGACGGGGATGACAGAGAATGAGATGGCTGGATGGCATCACCGACTCGATGGACATGAGTTTGAGTGAACTCCGGGAGTTGGTGATGGATTGGGAGGCCTGGTGTGCTGTGATTCATGAGGTCGCAAAGAGTCGGACACGACTGAGCGACTGAACTGAACTGAATGTTTTGTAGATCACAGAAGAAAATATGATCTCCTAATTAAAAAAAATTTCTTAGTAAACTGTATCTTGAGGAATGCTTCCTTAACATGATAAAAAATTAATATTAAATGAACACTTACTGAGATATTGTGTATGCAAGGCACTGCATTAAGTTTTATGGACCATAAAACATTAAATAAGGCAAGTTTCTGCTTTCAGGAACCTAAAGCATATACTATTTGATCACAAAACATTACCAGTCTCCTCTTCTACAAGTGAAACTTTGATTTCACAACTGAGAATTAATCTAAAAAATGTATTTCAACTTAAGATATTTGCATAATATTCATTGCAGTATAACTTTTTAGTAGCAAAACTTCTTAACCTTAATGTCCAATAATAGGGGGATAGTTATGGAAATTTCTTCATATTGACTCAGTGGAACATTACTCATTCATTAACGTCTTATTCAGTACCCACAATGTGCCAAAAACCTAACACATAGACTAAATTAGTTCAGAGACAAGGCAGTAATATTGAACACTGTATATACAGTAAAACTAGGTTTATAAAGTATGAGAGAGTTTCTCAACGTTTGTATCAGAGAGTACTTTGCTGGGGGGTGTGGTTTTGTCCTGTGCATTGCAGCGTGTTTAGCAGCATCCCTGGCCTGTACCAGTGGGCCTGAAGCACACCCTCCCTCCTGCCTTGTTTTGACAACCAACAGAGACACACAGTGCCACATGTCTCCCAGGGAACAAATTTGTCTGTGGTCAAGTATAATACATTTTCAACACAGAACACAATTTACCTTATACAGTTTTGTCTACAACTGTATAAAAACCTGGGCTTCCCTTGTGGCTCAGTGGTAAAGAATCCACCTGCCAGTACAGGAGACATCAGTTCAATCCCTAGGTTGGGAAGATCCCCTGGCGAAGAAAATGGCAACCTGCTCCAGTATTCTTGCCTGGGAAATCCCATGGACAGAGGAGTCTGGTGGGCTACAGTCCATGGGGTCACAAAAGAGTCAGACACAACTTAGTGACTCAACAACAACATGGGAAACCTATAGCTAGCCAAGGCCTTTTTGTGGATTGGCAGGTGGATTCTTTACCATTTGAGCTGCCTGGGAAGCCCTTTAAGTGCATGGGCAGACCCAGCCGACTTTCTGGCCCATGAACTTTCCCTCCTAAGCTTTAAGTCTCGGTTAATCTTTAAGGATTTTTTGAAGGGAGACCCTCCTTCCCCAGCTCCCGGCCCTTTGGCTCTGGCCACACCCAGAAACCTTGTTAGCAAAAGGAAATATATTACTTGGCTTTGGATGGCTTCTCCATTCTTCCTCTTCTTGGTGGCTCCTCTGGGCTAGGAACTGGCAAAATCCTGATGTCTGGCTTTATCCAGATCCTGGGCACAGGCTTCTGCGTTTCAGTCATCTGGGGTGAGGCTGTTTGGGGTGTGGCTGAATCAACACTCACTGGCGTGCACAGCTATTCTCAAGCATCATGTTACCCAGTGTAATCAAAGCTGCAAAAGGAAACTGTCAGGCGAAGAGTGGACCCATCCGTCAGACACACCTAGCAGCACGTGTCTTAATTCCCTTCAATGACAGAACCAAAGGCTAAGTGCCTTCAAGCCTCAAACTCATATTCTTCTAAGAATTATGTTTTAAGACCATGGTGGCTCAAGCGCCAAAGAATCCGCCTGCCAACCCTGGAGATGCAGGTTCAATCCTTGGCTCAGGAAGATCCACTGGAGGAGGAGATGGCAACCCACTCCAGTATTCTTGCCTGGAGAATCCCGTGCACAGAGGAGCCTAGTGGGCTGCAATCCATGGGGCTGCAAAGAGTTGGACATGGCTGAGTATACACATGCACATATACCGTCTCATCGCAAGGACAACATATTATTATGATCACTCAGGGAACTCCCCAGTGGTAGGACTTCTCAAGCTCACTGCTGAGATCCCTGGTTGGGGAACTAAAATCCCATAAGCTGCTCAGTGAGGCAAAAAAATAGATAAACCACTCAGTTCTCCAAGAAAAGGCTATTTCTTCAACAATGAAATGTTTTATTACCAACACTGACCACTAACCCATGTGACTACCGAGAATTTGGAATGTGGCGAGTGCAACTATGTACATTTCTTTTAAATTCATTGAAATTTAAATGGCTACATGTGGCTTAATGGCTACTGTTTTGGCCACTGCAGTTTAGGATCCCCAAATGTTAGACCTGGAAAGAACCCAACAAAACATCTGGACCTGTGATTCCCAACCTTTGCATTTGGGAGACCCATTCCCAATATTAAAGATGCATTCAGACCTTCCTCATATTAACAGAATATGTAGTATCTTTTGTTAAGAACATTGTAATAACCCAAGTGAACAAAAGTTCAAGAATATTTTAAATTACATTTTAATTAAGAAAATCATGATGATCAAAATCAGGAAATATTCAATAACAGTTTTAATGGCGTTTTAATTAAGAAAAGCTTAGTGGCCAAAATTAGTAAAATTACAGTAATACTTTAAATTACATTTCATAATTTATAACAGCATCCTTATACACATGTAATAGATGTATGTTAAGGCATGGTTAAGGCATGGTTAAGACAAGCCTTCAGACTTGTCTGACGTATGGATTTCCAGATCTTCTCCAATAATTCCATAGCTCATGAGGACCATTTCTTAGAGTGCACAATTCAAGGCACAAACCAGTGGTTTTATGTAGCCCCAGTTTGAGAGAGAGAGAAAATGGAGCCCAAAAAAGAAGACCTGCCCAAATCACATAGCTAGTAACCAATGGCATTGGCGAGACAGCTGTCATTTTCATTGTCACAAAGTCAGAAGAAAGGAAACTCACCAGGGAAATTGTTGCTGTTGTTAAGTCACTTCAGTTGTGTCTGACTCTTTTGTGACCCCATGGACTGTAGACCATCAGGTTCCTCTGTCCATGGAATTCTCCAGGCAAGAATGCTGGAGTGGGTTGCCATTTCCTTCTCTAGGGGATCTTCCCAAGCCAGGGGTTGAACCACGTCTCCTACAATGGCATGCAGATTCTTTACTACTGAGATACCAGGGAAGCCTCACTGGGGAAATACAGCTGGCCAAATTGAAAACATCTCTCTTTTTTCCTTCTTTGAAGATTTTGAGGAATTAAAGAAGCAGACATGTGTAATACCAAAGAGAAATCAATTGATGAATAATTACCAAAGTATGCCTAAGAAAGGAATATGAGGAAAAAACAGAATTAGCCTTATAACTTCGAGATTTCTCTGAAGATTTTTACAAATTCTCCAGTCTTTGTGGGGCTTGTTAGCACCTATGGGTATCTTCCCAGACACAAGCAATAAAACAAAAAAAATCTTAAAAATAAACCAGGTTTATGAGCTCCTTCCATGGCATCCTGTCCCATCACTTCATGACAAATAGAGGGAGAAACCGTGGAAACTGGTAGACTTTGTTTTTGGGGGCTCCAAAATCACTGCAGATGGTGACTGCAGCCATGAAATTAAAAGACACTTACTCCTTGGAAGAAAAGTTATGACCAACCTAGATAGCATATTAAAAAGCAGAGACATTAATTTGTCAGCAAAAGTCCATCTAGTCAAATCTATGGTTTTTCCAGTAGTCATGTATGGATGTGAGAGTTGGACTGTGAAGAAAGCTGATCGCCAAAGAATTGGTGCGTTTGAACTGTGGTGTTGGAGAAGACTCTTGAGAGTCCCTTGGACTGCAAGGAGATCCAACCAGTCCATCGTAAAGGAAATCAGTCCTCAGTGTTCATTAGAAGGACTGATGGTTGAAGCTGAAACTCCAATACTTTGGTCACCTGACGCAAAGAACTGACTCACTGGAAAACACCTGATGCTGAGAAAGATTGAAGGCGGGAGGAGAAGGGGACGACAGAGCATGAGATGGTTGGATGGCATCACCGACTCAATGAACATGAGTTTGAGTACTCTGGGAGTTGGTGATGGACAGGGAGCCCTGGCGTGCTGTGATTCATGGGGTCGCAAAGAGTCAGACATGACTGAGCAACTGAACTGACTGATGAGCTCCTTTCAGTGACAGCAAGCAGGACACTGAAGAAAGAGCCAATGTGTTCTTGGCTTACAAAAGCCATGTTACAATGGCCGCACAGTTCACCAGGAAGAAGACAAGGGTCTCAAGAGCTCTGGCATCCATTCTCTTCCCATTTTGATTACAACATGCTGCCTCCGACACCAGGCACTCCACTGCTCTTCCAGATCACCGAGGTTGGCAGGAAGATCTATCAAAGTCAGTTCAAAGCATTTAGTGTAATCAGGCTTTCAAGCCCACAGACTTCTCCTTCTAGATTTGCATTGCATTTCTTTTCTTTAACTTGACCATAGTAACTATGACCTTGGACTGAATCAAGACTGTAACACTTATAAACTATAGGAAGTTTGGAGATCTGCTTTACCTCTCTCACTCGGTGGTCTCATCTGCAAAATGCAGATAAAAAATCACTGTGTAGCCATGTTAAAAAAATCAAAGGTGGTTCTCATAAATCTCTTAGAAGAAGGCCTGGTAGAAAAAGTCAGCACTCCCTCTGAG
Source organism: Moschus berezovskii (assembly GCF_049115385.1). Taxonomy (NCBI): domain Eukaryota; kingdom Metazoa; phylum Chordata; class Mammalia; order Artiodactyla; family Moschidae; genus Moschus; species Moschus berezovskii. The sequence continues at coordinate 67,312,762 of NC_142475.1, read as the reverse complement.
ATAGCAAGTGCTTTAATTAATCATGCTTGTACACTTGTGCATCCCATGTGAGACTATCAATTTCATGGAGGCAAAACTTTGCCTTATTTCCCAACCACCCAGCATTCCCATGGTTACAAAGCTAAGTCCAGCAGAGGTGTGTTCAGTGATTACAAATGTCAGCTTTGGCATCAAACATACCAGAGAATGCAGGCTATAACCTGGTTCCAGTACTCATGAGGCTTTTTTTGTTTCAACACTGACAAGTTTCTTAATGTCCCTGGTTCTTGGTTTCCGCATCTGTTAAATGGGTTTAATCGACTAACTGGTAGCCTATGACAATTAAAGGACCTTGATACCTGATGAGAACTCCACTCAAACTGGCTATTGTGAGCATATTAATGTGTCATTTCTGCTCCCTTCCAGGTGCAGTACCATGTAACATTCATGCTAGAAGTGGCTGATCCACAAGAACTGAGGGGTTGATTTTCAGTGAACTCCCTTATTTGTTTAATCTGGGCGACAGCTACCCGCTGCCAGGAGAAGCCAGAGGCAAAACACCATAAACCCAGGGTGTGGGGCCGTTCCAGACACAGCACAGCATGCATGCCAGCTGTTCCCTCAGGAAGGGTAAGTTTTCCCTGTAATTCTCAACAGCCCTATCTGCAGAAGTGCATGGAAATTCAGAAGAGCTGCACACCAGAGATGTCACCTAGTACAGATGACAGGTTACTGCTGTGAGAGTCAGAGCCCCAAGTCTGAGAATGTGATCTCACCAGTAATTAGCTGTGTGCCCTTGGGCAGGTCATTTCACTGCCCTGGACCTCAGATTCCTTTTCTCCCAAAAGAAGGGCCTAGAGTGGGCAATCTGCAAGGATCATGGCAGCCCATCCATTTCAGCATCCTAGAATGAGCCAATCATTCACAGAATGCAGAGCCCAAAAGACCTGGGCTTGAATCCGAAGCTCTTCAACTTTGATCAAGCCTCTTAATCCTTCTTCCCAACTTTCCTGCTGGCTCAGATGGTAACGAATCTGCCTGCCATGTGGGGGACCCAGGTTGGATCCCTGAGTCGGGAAGATTCCCTAGAGGAGAGCATGGCAACCCACTCCAGTATTCTTGCCTGGAGAATCCCATGGACAGAGGAGCCTAGCACTACAGCAGAGTCTTAGCCACTTGACCGCCAGGGAAGTCTCTAATTTCTTAATTTCACAATACCGATTAGTTTTATTTATGAGGAACTTGGCATAGTTTATCTCATGGACTCCTGTGACACCATCATCATCATCATCGTTGTTATAGAAGGGCCAACACCATCACATCTCCATTTTTCAACACCTGGGGTCCTGCATGACTGAGTGACTTACCTGCAACCTCAGTGCCCACCCAGCCAGGAAGTCATAGGACCTGGACTTCAAGTTAAGGCTTCTGACTGAAGTCCAGGATTATTCCACTCCACCATCAATTTCATGAGTTAATTCAGCCTTGTTCTCATTGTCATTGACATGACTAGTCTTAAGACATCTTCCTTTTTTAAAGCAATGGCCCTTCTATAAAAGAGGAATTTGAAATATGCATTTTTCTAATGTTTAACCTAAACTTCTGAGTCTATCCAGTCACATACCATCTAACTTTACCATTTAAGCAAATTGTAGATGACCTCTGTTTTACATTCAAACACCTCAAAAAAGATTATTCTCAGTTCAGATGAATAGGCGCAGTGTTTTTATATAGCCTTTTGGTTTCAGGAGGCTTGGCTAACTCAAGTAAATGGTGAAGATTATTTTAAGGACTCCCACTGAATGAAATTATATAGAACAAAATAATGGAAGTTAACATGGCCTCGTGGGAAATAGAGCAGAAGAGTGATTCTTGACCTAAAGTAACTCCAGAAATGCTGGAAGTAAAAGGTCTTGGACCATCTCCCTAGTGTTTTACCATCTTCCTTCTACCATCACCCCCCCTTCTCCCTAGGGGTCTGCCGTGTTACCCGTCTACCCATGGTCCTTATGCCACAGAGGGGATGCTTTACTTTCTCGTTCAAATTTCCTATAGAAACTGCCCTCCTGGCTCAGTTAATTATTCCCATTTGGAAGAGTCTCTTTGACACAAGGGCACATCTTAGACCACTGATGTATCTGCTGCTGCTGGGTCAGATGAAGCGTGAGGTATCAAACGCAGCTGCCTTGAATTGAGCCCTCAACTAGGATAGTGGGTGGGTCCATTTTGCTCAGAAGTGGCTGTAAATGGACTTCCTAGTGGTCCAGTGGCTAAAACTCCGTGTTCCCAATGCAAGGTGCCCAGGTTTGATCCCTGGTCAGGAAACTAGATCCCATATTCTGCAACTAAAAGAGCCCACACATGTCAATGAAGGTCTCACCTGCTGCAACTAAGATCAAGTGTAGTCAAAGAAATGAAAACTTTTTTAAAACAAGAAGCGGCTGTAAGACTCAGCATGTTCTGTGATTGTCACTACTCACAGCGACAGAGGAAGTCTCTCCTCTTCAGATGCTGCTATTGTTTCACATAAATTAAAAAAAAAAATCATTCTTTTAAATAATAGTTTTCCATGTTTCCTTATGTTTTTAAAATCCTAATTGATGTGGAATCCCAGAACTGGCTAAAATTATACCAATAAAAATCACTTCCATGATAATCTTGTCCTTTGCTACACAGCCCGTGCCTGTGAATAAATTAGCATGCCCGTCCTCATTTCAATTAGCATGCCCGTCCCCATATCCCCAGATCACTTCCATGGACACAGTCCTTTATAGTGATGGCTGCTCTTTCAGGCTCTCTGCTTCTCTGGATTGCTGCAGCATCCTGAGTTGACAGGACAGTTATCATTGTCATCACGCGGCAGAAGAAAAGTAACGTTTAAAAGGAATGATTGGCCCTAGGCCACAAAACTAGTTAGTGGTCTGTCTGTGACTTAGACCTCAGTCTCCTAAATCAACCTCTCAACAAACGGAAAGAAACCTTTATTTTTCGCCAAACGTGAACATTTTTTGACTGTTCATGTATCTTGCTAGCCCTGTTTTAGTGCAGGTTCAGACCCTCATCAGTTTTCACCCTGAATCTCTGAAGCATCCTCTCGTCCCTGAGTTCAAACTCGCCCTACTTGCTGCATAGCAGGCCGATTAACTGAGAGATGAGGTGTTGAGACAGGGCCTCCCAGGGGGCACGAGGGGTAAAGGACCCACCTGCTAATGCAAGAGACAGAAGAGACACAGATCCCTGGGAAGAGCCCCTGGAAGACAGCAATGCAACCCACTCCAGTATCCTTGCCTAGAGAATCCCATGAACAGATGAGCCTGGCAGTCTACAGGAATACGGCTTTGGACAGTCTAAAATAACCATCTTATCAGGGTCTGGAGGCCAAGTTCTTTTACAGAACACAGATGGGGGAAGCGAGGAAGCAAAGTAAAAAGCCCATCAATAGATGGGGAAACAATGGAAACAGTGACGAACTATTTTCTTGGGCTCCAAAAGCACTGCAGATGGTAACTGTAATCATGCATTTAGAAGACACTTGCTCCTTGGAAGAAGAGCTATGACAAACCTGCTGCTGCAGCTGCTGCTCAGTCGCTTCAGTTGTGTCCAACTCTGTGTGACCCCATAGACAGAAGCCCACCAGGCTCCCCCGTCCCTGGGATTCTCCAGGCAAGAACACTGGAGTGGCTTGCCATTGCCTTCTCCGATGACAAACCTAGACAGCGTAAAAAAATCAGAGACGTTACTCTGCCAGCAAAGGTTCGTATAGTCAAAGCTATGGTATTTTTTCCAGAAGTCATGTACCGATGTGGGAGTTGGACCATAAGGAAGGCTGAGCACCGAAGAATTGATATTTTTGAACTCTGGTGTTGGAGAAGACTCTTGAGAGTCCCTTGGACTGCAAGGAGATCAAACCAGTCCATCCTAAAAGAAATCAATCTTGAATATTCATTGGAAGAACTGACGCTGAAGCTGAAACTCCAATACTTTGGCCTCCTGGTGTGAAGAACTGACTCATTTGAAAAGACCCTGATGCTGGGAAAGATTGAGGGCAGGAGAAGGGACGACAGAGGATGAGACAGTTGGATGGCATCACCGACTCAATGGACATGCATTTGAGGAAGCTCCGGGAATTGGTGATGGACAGGGAAGCCTGATGTGCTGCAATCCATGGAGTAGCAAAGAGTCAGGTACGACCAAGCGACTGAACTGACTGATATATAATGTATAATAAAATGTGTTATACATTATATAATAAAATTGTATATATGGTGAAATATATACACAACAAATCTATATAATAATATAGATTTCATTATATAATGAAACGTATAATAAAATTATTACAACTCTCTTTCTCCCTTGATCCTCCTGATTACAACAAAGGGTAAATTCCGTTGCTACTGTATCTTTTACACCCAAGGCTTGGCAAATCTTGCTTTTCAACATAGAGAGAGAGGCCTCAAGCTCAGAGCCTGACACAGAGCACAGAATACAACTAGAATTTAATAACATTGTTTTGTTTTCCTCATTTTTATTTTTAGTTACCTTCTTTTTATAACATGGCCTTCCATTTTTATTAGTAACAAAGTTTCCTTTTAAAACAGATATTCAGTTCAGTTCAGTTCAGTTCAGTCGCTCAGTCGTGTCCGACTCTCCGCGACCCCATGAATCACAGCACGCCAGGCCTCCCTGTCCATCACCAAATCCCGGAGTTCACTCAAACTCATGTCCACAGAGTCGGTGATGCCATCCAGCCATCTCACTCTCGGTCGTCTCCTTCTCCTCCCGCCCCCAACCTTTCCCAGCATCAGAGTCTTTTCCAGTGAGTCAACTCGTCGCATGAGGTGGCCAAAGTATTGCAGCTTCAGCTTTAGCATCAGTTCTTCCAATGAACACCCAGAATTGATCTCCTTTAGAATGGACTGGTTGGATCTCCTGGCGGTACAAGGAACTCTCAAGAGTCTTCTCCAGCACCACAGTTCAAAAGAATCAATTCTTCGGCGATCAGCTTTCTTCACAGTCCAACTCTCACATCCATACATGACCACGGGAAAAACCATAGCCATGACTAGACGGACCTTGGTTGGCAAAGTAATGTCTCTGCTTTTTAATATATTATCAAGGTTGGTCATAACTTTCCTTCCAAGGAGTAAGCCTCTTTTAATTTCATGGCTGCAATCAGCATCTGCAGTGATTTTGGAGCCCAAAAAAATAAAGTCTAACACTGTTTCCACTATTTTTCCATCTATTTCCCATGAAGTGATGGGACCAGATGCCATGATCTTAGTTTTCTGAATGTTGAGCTTCAAGCCAACCTTTTCACTCTCCTCTTTCACTTTCAACAAGAGGCTTTTGAGTTACTCTTCACTTTCTGCCATAAGGGTAGTGTCATTTGCATATCTGAGATTATTGATATTTCTCCCAGCAATCTTGATTCCAGCTTGTGCTTCTTCCAGCCCAGCGTTCCTCATGATGTACTCTGCATATAAGTTAAATAAGCAAGGTGACAATATACAGCCTTGACGCACTCCCTTTCCTATTTGGAACCAGTCTGTTGTTCCATGTCCAGTTCTGACTGTTGCCTCCTGACCTGCATACAGGTTTCTCAAGAGGCAGGTCAGGCGGTCTGGTATTCCCATCTCTTTCAGAATGTTCCACAGTTTATTGTGATCCACACAGTCAAAGGCTTTGGCATAGTCAATGAAGCAGAAATAGATGTTTTTCTGGAACTCTCTTGCTTTCTCCATGATCCAGCGCATGTTGGCAATTTGATCTCTGGTGCCTCTGCCTTTTCTAAAACCTGCTTGAACATCTGGGAGTTCACGGTTCACATATTGCTGAGGCCTGGCTTGGAGAATTTTGAGCAGGACTTTACTAGCGTGTGAGATGAGTGCAATTGTGCGGTAGTTTGAGCATTCTTTGGCATTGCCTTTCTTTGGGATTGGAATGAAGACTGACCTTTTCCAGTCCTGTGGCCACTGCTGAGTTTTCCAAATTTGCTGGCATATTGAGTGCAGCACTTTCACAGCATCATCTTTCAAGATTTGAAATAGCTCAACTGGAATTCCATCACCTCCACTAGCTTTGTTCCTAGTGATGCTTTCTAAGACCCACTTGACTTCACATTCCAAGATGTCTGGCTCTCAGTCAGTGATCACGTTATAGTGACTATCTTGCTCGTGAAGATCTTTTTTGTACAATTCTTCTGTGTATTCTTGCCACCTCTTCTTAATATCTTCTGCTTCTGTTAGGTCCATACCATTTCTGTCCTTTATCGAGCCCATCTTTGCATGAAATGTTCCCTTGGAATCTCTAATTTTCTTGAAGAGATCTCTTGTTTTTCCTATTCTGTTGTTTTCCTCTATTTCTTTGCATTGATCACTGAGGAAGGCTTTCTTATCTCTCCTTGCTATTCCTTGGAACTCTGCATTCAGATGCTTATATCTTACCTTTTCTCCTTTGCTTTTCGCTTCTCTTCTTTTCACAGCTATTTGTAAGGCCTCTTCAGACAGCCATTTTGTTTTTTTGCATTTCTTTTCCATGGGGATGGTCTTGGTCCCTGTCTCCTGTACAATGTCACGAACCTCTGTCCAGAGTTCATCAGGCACTCTATCTATCAGATCTAGTCCCTTAAATCTATTCCTCACTTCCACTGTATAATCATAAGGGATTTGATTTAGGTCATATCTGAATGGTCTAGTGGTTTTCCCTACTTTCTTCAATTTAAGTCTGAATTTGGCAATAAGAAGTTCATGATCTGAGCCACAGTCAGCTCCTGGTCTTGTTTTTGCTAACTGTATACAGCTTCTCCATCTTTGGCTGCAAAGAATATAATCAATCTGATTTCGGTGTTGACCATCTGGTGATGTCTATGTGTAGAGTTAGTTACATGTAAAAGTTTTATAGAAAATGAATAGGAAAAAAAAGTATTTGGACAAAGCCAAAAAAATGGAATTTTATTTAATGTTCACATTGTTCTTGCTATGTGCCAAGCACTATGCCAAATGTTTCACAAACATTAACTCATTTATCTCTAGGATGAGCCTAATGGGTGAAGTAACTGGCAGTCACACAGCTAGTGCAGGCAAGGCTTGAAATGAAGACCTCAGGGTGGGGTCCTGAGACGTGGCCCCCACCCCTGCCTCTCCCAGGAGCTCTGTCGCAGGGACAGAGGTCAGTAAACATTGCAGGGGAGGGTAGTGGCTCTCTGGGAGGTGGTAGGTTAAGGCTTGGGCCATAATGATGAAAACCGTGTCTTGATCAACTGTCCTGTATTTAACTTTGTTGCTGTTTAGTCACTCAGTTGTGTCCGACTCTTTGCGACCCCATAGACTGTAACCTGCCAGACTCTGTCCATGAAATTCTCCAGACAAGACTACTGGAGTGGGTTGCCATGTCCTCCTCCAGGGGATCTTTCCGATGCAGGGATTGAAACTGGGTCTCTGCATTGCAGGCAGATTCTTTAACATTTGAGCCATAAGTGGTGAAATTCAGGTCTTGACCAACTGTCCTGTATTTAACTTATTCCCATCCAAAGACTGCTCCCGGCTCTCCTTATGACTTTGACTCCAGGAACTCAGGATACCGTTGGCCATGCAAGAGTTAAAAAGTGGATTTGGGAGCAAAATGCTACCAGTGAGTCTCCTGACTTCCCCTGCTCTGATTCTCAGCAGTCTTGACACAGCCAGCTTCTTCCTGTCTCTCACCTTTCCTGTTCTGGAACACATCATGTTACTCTATTCCATCCCAACCCGTTCTCCCAGCTGCTTTTAATTTTCTCTAAGACTTGTTCTCTGGGAAAGTGACACAAGATAGCTCCAAAATCTTAAACCTGATTTCTTAAAGATGCTCCATTTTATTTTAAAAATAATAAAATAAAGCAATTAGAGAACTTCCCTGCTGGTATAGTGAGTAGGAATCCGCCTTCCAAAGCAAGGGACACGGGTTCAATCCCTGGATCAGGAAGATTCCGCATGCCACCGAGCACCACAACTGCTGAGCCTGTGCTCTGCAACTACTGAAGCCCACACAGCCTAGAGCCCGTGCTCCACAGCAAGAGAAGCCGCTGCAGTGAGAAGCCTGAGCACCATCACACCCCGCTTGTTGCAACTAGAGAAAGCCCACATCAGCAGCAAAACCCAGCGCAGCCAAAATTAAATTAATTAATTAAAATATTAAAAGTAAAATAAAAAAATGTAAAAGGTAGCAAAAATGTGTTCATTAAAAAAAAACAATTAGAGCATCAAGTTCTTTACAATACCAAAAAGATTTATGAAGAGCTAGCTTACTCTCTCTCTTGTACTTATAATGAAAAATGTGCTTAAGCAAAATAATAATAATTTGTGGGCCTCTATTATGGCTGGTAATTCTTTTTCGTGATGGTAACAACTTTTTTAGGGAAGAATCAATCTCACTAGAGATAATAATTTCATTTTCTTTGCAGGGGCAGGTAAAGAAAACAAAGTTACAGGAGGCTTTTTTTTCCACATGCACATGCTGGAGAATTTTTTGCATATTGGAACAACCTGATGAAAATGCTAATTCAAAGCCTGAGTGACTTAGGCTGAAACGAGGCCACCAGTGCGAACGCTCACAGGACAGGACCAGAAACCGCCTGTCACAGCAGCAGGATGGCAAGGGCCCTTACTGTGCCTGCCACTCTCAAGCGCTTTGCTCTTTCTCCCCACCTCATCTCATCTGATGCCAAACCCGGCCAGCTGCTGGTGGCTGAACTCCCAAGCGTCCTGCTGAAACCCACGCGAGCCAGAGAACTCAGGTGTGTGAGCCCAGGCTCTTCGCCAGTTTATACAAACAGCATCAATCAGAGAAAATCATAGTGCTATTTTGGGAGCACAGAGGAAATGAGACATGGAAAAATATGCTAAATAGACAAAGGTTGGATAAAACCATGGCAATGAAGCAAAAGAAGGCTAGCAATTGCAGACAAGTCCAATAAATCAACTGTAATTAAAAATTATATGAAAGAATGAGTCTTGGGTGAGGGTATGCCCAGTTGCTTTCACATACATTATATCATTCTGTCCATCACTAAGCATTTCTATGTGCCAAGTGTTGTGGTAGGTGTCAGGGCTATGAAGCAGCGAAGGAAGAATTGGTCCATACCTAAGAAGAAAGTCTTACAATGATAAGAAACTCTGTCACACATTATACACAAAATCCCCTAGCATCTGTGTATAATATGTAAAAGATTATATATATGTATATATAAGATTATATATTAATATAAAAGGTTATATATATATATACACACAGGAATATAAAATCTTATATATATATATATATATTCCCTTTGAGTGAAGAGAGAGCCACTGGAGGGCTTTGAGAAGCAGAGAGACCAGATTTGACCTACAGTTTCATGGATTTCTCTGGATTCTGAATGGAGACTAGACTATAAAGAACATGGGGGGACAGCAGTGAGACTTCCTGAGACAGACAGAAGACAACGGTAGCTTGGGTCAGTATGGCAGTGACAGAGGTGGGGCACAGGTGCCTGCATCACTTGGGCTCACCTGGCAGGTGACAGCGAACAACTTTCCCTCCCTGTCTGAATCACTGATTAACTCACCGGTGGCGCTTTCTGTAGAGCTATGCTCCTGATGTCTTCCTATTACGCCTCGCTTGAAATGTCTGACAACTCTTTGGTGACTTCCTGCCTTGTGAAACTGAGAGCTCAGAATTTGTTTTGTAGCTCTGCTGGTGAAAGAGAAAAATGATTATCTCTATCTCCTGAAATTAAGCAGACAATGAGTCCTACTAGAGTATAGAAATAAAGATGAATATCAATTCAAGTCAACAGACTTACTTCTTTATTGCACAAACACGCCAACAAATCCACACAGCAGTGCTTAGGGAAAGAAGTAGTGCACTGACTGGGGGCCACCTCCCCAAACGTACGCAGGAAGCAGAGATCACTTCTGGGAATGGAAAACATGCGGTACTTAGAATGTGTTTTCATTACATAAAGAAATTAACCTCGGTTATGATATATAAAATCCCTGCGAAAAAATTCTAGAAAGAGTGCAACTGAACAGACGTCTCATCTAGCACCTGGCCTGCTTTCAGTCATTGCCCCAGAACACATGTACGTAAGTTTTTACTCATCATCGCTCTCATTTTTGATCCCTTCCTCAATGCCCAAATCACTAATTGGCTCTTCTGACCACACTTGGGACTCTTAAGTGCCAGGATTTTAACAAGGCAGCAAAGTTCGCCCAATCCCTTTAACTAATCTAAGCAGCAAGTTTTCCTCTTTAAAAATTTTTATTAAGTCACCCTCTCATATATTTTCCCTGTGCTGGCCCTTTATTCTTTTAGAATAAACAGAGAGAGGGGGACAAGGGGGAGGTGGGGGAGAATGGAACTTACAGATACAGTGTTGAGTGAATGAAGCCAGACACACACAAAAAGTACATGCGATGTGATTCCGTTATGCAAAGTGTGAAAAGAGACATGAAAGAATCGAAGCTGTTAGAATCGAGACTCACGGTTTGCTCTTTGTGGGGAGTAGTGACAGGTAGGGAACAATGAGTACCGGTGATGTGTCCTGTATATTAATCATGATGCTAGCTATGAGGATCAGTCCAGTTGGGAGAAATTCATTGATCTGCACACTTGTGAATGCGAGCTTTGTATTTTATTTGTTTGACTGTTTCATTGTGGCACACAGCAGGATCTTCGCTGCAGCATGTGGGCTCTTAAATGTGACTTGTGAACTCATGTGGGATCTAGTTCCCTGACCAGGGATCAAACCTGCAGCCCTGCACTGGGAGCACTCAGTCTTAACAGCTGGACCACCTGGGAAGTCCCAGCTTGTTAATAAACACGTTGTACCTCATTAAAAATTTTTTTTTAAAAAGAAAATACTAGCCATCTTCACGAGTATGAACCCCACCAGGGCTTCCCCGGTGGCTCAGACAGTAAGGAATCTGCCTGCAATAAGGAAGACCCAGGTTCGATCCCTGGATTGGGAAGATCCCCTGGACAAGGGATTGACAACCCACTCCAGTAATCTTACCTGGAGAATTCCATGGACAGAGAAGCCTGGCAGACTACAGTCCATGGGGCTGCAAAAAGTTGGACATGACTGAGTGACTAACATACAACCATCTTCACAAAGACAACCACATCCAAACAGTGTGAGAAATAGTTGACACTCAACATATAAAGTGCATCCCCCATGAACCAGGCAGCTCTGAGCACACTGTGGGTAAATTAACTCATTTTTATCCTCAGAAAACTACTCTGCAAGGCAAATACTAAGGTTATTCCCATTTTACAGGTAAAGAAACTGACGCTTGGATAAGTAACTTGCCCAGAACACACTGGACTTTGGATTTGAACCCAGGTTATTGGAACTCCAGAGCTCATCCTGTTAAGAGCTGCATCTTATGTCAGAGAAGTGAGGGCACTGAAGCTAGAACGGGACACTAGGATTCCTAGCTCCTGCCGCCCCACATGACCTCAGACTAGCATCTTTCACCTGGGCTTTAACTCCCCTGTAGAGTAAACAGGTGGAGCTCATCATTCTTTTGTGGGGCTGCACAGCACAGTCCAGGATGTGTATCATTCCTGTCCCCTGCCCACTGCACACTGGTAGTGAGCCAGTGATTGTCACAGGTAAGGCAGAACCACACTTGTCCCCCTGTGTGGTTCCTAAGAGGACGGTGCCCTGCCCTGGTTGAAAACCATCGTGCCACATGGCGATTGTAACAAAACACCAGCCTTGTGTGGATACGGATGATGGGAGAGGTTACACTTGTGGGTGGGTGGCAGGAGGCATATAGGACATCTCTGTACCGGTGACTCAATTTTGCTGTGAGCCGAAAACTACTAATAAGTTCTATTAAAAATAAACAACTAGGGCCTTCTCTGGAGGTCCAGTAGTTAAGACTTTGCGCTTCCACCGAAGGGGGCATGGGTTCGATCCCTGATTGGGGAACTAAGATCCGCATGCTGCATGGCACAATCAAAAACACAAAACCAAAAACTAAGGCTACAAGCAAAAATAGGGATCATGCAACAAACACATTGATGAGCAAAAGAAGCCAAATACAAAAGGGTACAAACTTCATGATTTCATGTATGTGAAGTTCAAGGTCACAGAAAAGTAAGGTGATAGAGGGCAGAATACTGGTTACTTCTGCAGGGGAGGGAATTAGCTTGGAAGGAGCAAGAGAGTTTCCTAGGGCTTTGGGAATGTTTATTTTAGATCACACGCACACACGGTATTTGAGTCTTCGGATTTCACGAAGAGGGCAGAGCTGCAGAAGGGTTGAGGGGCTATTCCATAAAGACAGCCTAGCTGGAGCAATGATTTAGGGCTGGTAGAATCTACTGAGTCACTGGCAAGGTTCTTTTCGTCTGTCTTCTCTGTAACTTCTCACTAGAAGCATATTTTATATCGATTCTAGGAAGACAATTTATTTTGTCAATTTCCTTAGACTTTGAAATGGATTGAGTGAGTTCAGTCGGTACAAGTTCATTTGGAGGACTGTGACAGAGGGTATGTAATTATCTGCTCAGGTTTCAAGTTACTCAAATCCCAAACATGGGTTTTCAGAGAACCCCATAGTTTTTCCCGTTTATATTCAAACCAGAGATGCTGGTGAGGCGTCAGAACTGGCTGGAGGATCTGTCTGAGCTGTGGCCCACTCGTGCCCCTGCAGTTCACACAGGGTCTGGAAATTGGATTACCGCTCAGTGTCTGAAGAGAAGTGCTGTGTGACTGAGAGGCTGCATTCATGAAGCTTTTTTGTAAAGGAGAACAGTTTGGCAGCTGACACTGCGACTGCAGAGCTAATGACAGTAACGGAAAGTTTGGCAGGACTCCCTGAAGGTGACGATGCTCTGATCAACTTCCAGATAGCAGGAGCTCTCGCTTTTGACCTTGCGTGGTCCTGGCATCAGTCTTTGAAGTTAAGTCTCATGATTTCCATTTTTCGGGTAAGGAAAGTAAAGCTCAGAATGATTAAGCAAACTTTACATGTTCACTTAGCCAGAATCCTGAAAACCAGTGTCCCAGCCTCTGTTTTTAGAAAGCAGGGTCCTGACAAGTGTCCTGACAAGATACACACATTGAGGGAAACACAGAGGGGAAGGTCACGGGAAGGGGAGGAGTGGAATGAGGCAGTTACAAGCCAAGAAATTGCCCAGAGCCACCAGAAACAGGAAGAGACAAGAATGGATCCTGCCCTGGAACCTTGGGAGGGAGCATGGTCCTACTGATACCTCAATTTAGAGCTTCTGGCTTCCAGATCCACAAGAGAATTGTTTTTTAAAGTATGGTTCTGAAAACCATTACATCTTGGCTCCTAGTGGGGGCTGTTCCCCACTGTGTCATCCACAGCATGAAAACTCAAGATGAGTGATGGCTGGACTGAAAAACTAAACAAGATGGAAAGAAACACTGCAGCGTGTAGACACAATTGTGCGTGATCTCCATGGGCTGAAGAACTCATTGGGTTTATGAGCTTCATTAAGTCCAATGAACAGTGAGACTCAAGGGTCTAAATACTTTCATGGAACGGGAAACTTTACTTATCTAACTCCTTATAGTATACCAGCCCTTTTCAAGTGAAAGGACTATTCATCTGCTCACACAATAAGCAGCAAAGGAATATTCCTAAGAATAAAAACATAAATCAGGCAAGGAAGGAGGAAACGTATTAGGTATCTTCATGTTGACCTTTCTGTTCACACTGTTTATTTAAATCTTTAACGCATCATAGTGGTTTGGAGGCAGAGAATCTACCTGCAATGCAGGCGACTGGGGTTCCATCGCTGGGGTGGGAAGGTCCCCTGGAGAAGGAAATGGCAACCCACTCCAGTATTCTTGTCTGGAGAATTCCATGGACAGAGGAGCCTGGTGGGCTACAGTCCATGTGGTCACAAAAGAATCGGACACAACTTAATGACTAAACAACAACAAAAGGCAAAATGTACATCTCTATTTTACAGAGAAGGAAGTCAAAGTTCAGAGAAGCGGTAGAATTTGTCCAAAGCCACACTCCAGGGAAATGATTGAACTGGTATAATGGAGAGAAGTCAGACAGCTCTGTATGCAAATTTAACCCCAGTAATTCCTTGTTCAGTGACATTGGATAACTTATTTCACTTATTTGCCCTTTAGTTTTCCAGTCTAATAAATCATTTATCATTTAGGATGTTTTGGGTTACATGGAATAGAAAACTCAAATCAAAATGCCTTATAAGGTAAGGAAATTTTGGGACCTTCCTGGTGGTCACGCAATTAAGAATCCACCCCAGTGTAGGGATTTGGATTCCATCCCTGGTTGGGGAACTACGATCCCATAAGGTGCATGGTGTGGCCAAAACAATTAATTAATTAATGTTTTAAAAGATAAGGAAATTTTATTATCTCATTAAGTGAGAAGTTCCAAGGTGAGATATCAGGCTTAACTAATTCAGTGAATCAGTGACATCATTAGAGATCCAGGTTCTTCCCAATTCCCTGCTCTGTCATCTTCCAAAAGTTAGCTTTGTCCTACAGTCTAGTCTGCCCTTGTAATGGTCTCGAGATTGCTGCCACTGTTCCAGGTGTCACATTTAGACAGGACAAAATCCAGAGGAATGAAAGAGGTCAGTTCTTTTTATATGTTTCTTTCAATTAGCAAAGAAGCGTTTCCCAGAATCCCTACCCCAGTAGATTTGTTGTCAAATCCCATTGTCAAGAATTGAACCATATACCATGTCTAAACCAATCACTCTCAAGGAGAATGGAACTACTATGGCTCACTTAGACCAATCAAGATTGACTTCTGAAGTAAATCCACCTAAGAAGGAGTAGATTCCCAAACAAAATCAGGTCATTCAATGCCAGCAAAGAAAAAGTTTATTGGGTAGGGTAACATGACATCTTCTAAATAGGCTTGCCAGGTAAAACACAAGATACCCAGTTAAATTTGAGTTTTGGGTAAATGGAACATATACTTTTACCAACAATTTATTATTTATTTAAAATCAAACTTAACCAGACATTTTGTATCTTCATTTGCTAAATCTGGCAAACCTCCTTCTAGAATTACCAAGATTAAGAGGAGAGAAATGTACGGGGTATAAAATTTCATCTTCTGGTAGAAGCGGCCCTGGGTCTTGGTTTAAATTTGGTGAAAAGAATAACAGGGCTTTTGGACTTCCTTGGTGGTCCAGTGGTTAAGATTCCACATTGCAGGGGACACAGGTTCAATCCCTAGTGGGGGAACTAAGATCCTGTATGCCATGCTTTGAGACAAAGAAAAAAAAAAAAAAAGAATAAGAGGGCTTTTATAAAACCTCAAAAACGTGAAGCAGGAACACTTATGCACAACTGGTGTGTCTTATAGATTGTCGTCTCTGTCCTTTCTTCATTCTGATCTTAATCCAAAGAAAAGCTTTCACTCACAGTAATAGTTTTTCTTTGGAATGAATCAGATCTTTCACTTGAGTCATTTCCTGGGGCTAAGGCACTTCAGTTGTGTCCGACTCTTTGGGAGCCTATGGACTGTAGACCACCAGGCTGCTCTGCCTATGGAATTGGTAGTCATTCCCTTCTCCAGGGGATCTTCCCAACCCCGTGATCGAACCCATGTCTTCTGCACTACAGGCAGATTCTTTACCATCTGAGCCACTAGGGGAGCTCAGTCTGACCTAGTGTTCAGCTGGGTTCTTTACCACTAGTGCCACTTGGGAAGCTCTGTGTAATGGAACCCCCATAATAAAACCAAAAGGACTGGTTTTGGGTGCCAAACATGTGGAGATGAGAAGACAGTGGTACAAAGAGAAACAAGACTTGTCTCACCTGAATCAAAATTCCTAAACATAAATTTTACTGCCTCAGAGAGCCTGTAGTCCTTGGATCATGTGTCTTGTGAAGCATTTCTTGGGATTCTATACATTTAAGATTTGGAAAGATCATCACCATGACAACAAGAGTCAGTACTGGTATTTCTGCTTTGTTTTCTTGATGAGCCTTAGTGAAAGTGAAAGTCACTCCATGGTGTCCGATTCTTTGAGACTCCATGGACTATATAGTCCATGGAATTTTCCAGGCCAGAATACTGGAGTGGGTAGCCTTTCCCTTCTCCAGGGGATCTTCCCAGCCCAGGGATCAAACCCAAGTCTCCCACATTGCTGGCAGATTCTTTTCTAGCTGAGGCACAGGGGAAGCCCAAGAATACTGGAGTGGGTAGCCTATCCCTTCTCCAGCAGATCTTCCCGACCCAGAAATCGAACCAGGGTCTCCTGAATTACAGGCAGATTCTTTACCAGCTGAGCTATCAAGGAAGCCCTAATGAGCCTTAGACAAACACTAAATGCCCGATTTTCTTTTTCATTGGCTATTTTATATTCTTCTGGTCAGCCTCTTCTATGGTTGAACTACAAATATCAAGTTTTTAAATTTTCTTTCTTGTAGCTCCTGTGATCAAATTCAGACAAATAAAAATTCAGCAAGAATGTTTCTGGTACTGTAAATGAACGACAATTGGCAAGATATTTAAACTTAGAAACTGTCCAAAACACTTTTACATAATTTAAATTTGTTGAAAACCTCTGCAGGATGAAGCAGCAATTATAAATATAAATCTCTCTCTTAAAGACCAGAGGTTTTATTAAGCACAGAAAAAAAAAAAAAAAAAGAAAATCAGTTTCTTGTGGTACCAAACATTCAGTTTCATGATTTAGATACAACTGAAGAGACTGACAATGAGTAGGATATAGTTACGATCCTTATCTCTTACACTAGACTTGCTTTATGATTTTAACATCTGTATTCTTCTCCACAGACCTAGATTATCCATCAAGCAGAGAAGTTTACATTTCAGAGGGATAAAAGATGGACTCTGAAAGGAAATAATCTGACAAGAGAATTGTTATCTCTTTAGAGAAAATGTCAGGGAAAATAAAGAAGAAAATGATTTTTTTAAAAAGACCATGGTCAAGCTTAATTGTAAGAACTTTGTCTCAAGTTGATTAATTAATAAAGTAGGTTCTTTGTGTAGCCTGCCTGGGTCCTTGCAGGAATCATGCAAGTCCAAGGAAAGAATATAGGACATAGAACCTCAAGACACAAAATACTTCTCGATCCAAGCCGTTTACTTCATTTTCACTGTAATTAAAGACGATTCCTGGGACCTCTGTGTCAGTCCAGTGGTTAAGACTCTGCTTCCAAATCAGGGGGTGCAAGTTTAATCCCTGGTTGGGGAACTAAGATCCCACATGCCATTTGGACAAAAAAAAAAGATATGATTCTCTTCTCCAAGAGACTCATACTTCTGATGTCATACTTTCCCTTTTCAGAGACAGGACTTATCATCTTTTTGCTTTCATAGTAATCTACAGCGTTTGAATCAAGTCAACACCTATATTTTGACCACCAGTCGTGAGTCATACCCACCATGAGCCCACACAACCTGAGAATGAGCAAGATTCATTTCACGCTTACCTTCCAAGAGCTCAAAGAGCAATCTACCCATCCTGTTTCCAGCTATCCGGTGGGATGTCAAGATTTAAAGGCACAAGCCTCACCTGAAAACTTTCCCCTTAATCGGGTGATGTGAACACAAAAGCAACAAAGATTCTACTGACATTCAGAATACTTAGGTGACTCAGCTTATTTCCAGATGACCAGAGGCATTCAGCTTTCTCCTGACTGCAGAAAGCAATGTTCTCTTTATCCTTTCGTTATAGCATCGACCATGGTCATGCTCTACAAACACGGAGAACTTGCCATTACTTTAAAATGCTTAACACTGTCTTGCTCCTGTGTGTCCATTCAGGCTAACAGCTCTGCATAGGATATACACTCCTGCACTCGCCGTCTGGCAAACTCCTATTCTTTTTTTTTTTCTTTTTTTACTGTTTCCTAAAGAGCCTCAGAACCAGCATTAGGTGTTGTATTTATTTATTGGCCTTAAGGCATGTGAGATCTTAGTTTCTGAACCAGGCATCCAACCCACATACCCTGCGTTGGGAGCACAGAGTCTTACCCACTGGACCGCCAGGGAAGCCCCGCTCCAGTTAAATTTTCACAGCAGCCTGTCATAAACCCCATGCTGACTCTCCTCTCCTTTCCTCTCAGCACAACACCCTCCTCTGTGTTCTGCAGCTCTTTCTAAGTAGCCACAGGATACTACCCTTCCTTGTTGTATTACGGTCAGCTCTGTGTGTACTTTCTCTGCTTGGTTGAACGCCTTTGGGAGCATACAGCCCCATTCATCTCAGGGTCCTCGGCACATGTCATGGATAATGACCTTGTTTTTTATTAGTGGTCTTGCATTTATGTAACTCTCTACCTCTGGAAATTTAAGAAGTATGTCTTGTCCAATTATTGCACACATAACTGAAGGATAATTGCTCCATTTCTGGAAAAACCAAACCTGTATTTCTAACTATCCTCAGAAAAAGACCTTGGTTTTCCCAGGCTAATAAGAGAATAATTCATTTAATAAGAATTCTTTGAATGCCTTCACTGTGGCTAATGAGAGGAGTCAAGAAAATTAGAAACCCTTCCCGCACAATAGGAATAGTCATTGCTATTCCTAATACTTAACGATACAGTAGTTAGTACTGTGTCAGATGTCCCCTGGCTCCGAACTAATCTGCTCACATTTGCCTGCTAGAAGCAAATGGCTTGTCTTCACCTTCCCCGCTTGTACCATTTTTGCAGGAGCACGGGCTTTTCTGGGACTGTCTCACCACTTCCTCTCTTGCTCCCAGCCATGTGGTTTTGAAACGGAGCAGGACTCTATGGTCCTTACCCCCACCATGTCCTCGGCCTGCCTTTTGTCTGTGGAAAACTCTAGTCAAAGAAGTTTAATCAGAGAAATGAGAAACACAGAAATAAAGGAAAACAGTCAACGGAGAATAAATAATAATAATTTAGTCATTACGCATAGTCAAGGACCTTCAGTTCTTTCTCAAGGACTGGAGCTAATGTCCTGAGCCGTATCCTGTGAGCTGCCTTACCAGCACTGAAACACCAGGTGGAGAAGTTGACTGCATGGTGACCAGACTGTACCTAGGACATGAGCGGCCACAATGCTGAGAACTGGCCTCAAAGAAATGGGAACAAATGGACCCTGGAACTGAAGATTAGCTGTACCTTCAACAACCAAGACGATGCCGGTCAGACCACTGATGAGCAATCTGAAGATGACTGGTAGAGATCGCTGCTGTTTCTGCATGCTGGTCCTTTCCACCAACCTGGCCTGTTTATTGGCTTTCGAGGGGCGAGCAGCCGGACACCGCCCCCCTGCCCCACCCCACACGCTTTTGGTAACAGATCGCCCACATTATCTCCCAAGCTTCACTAAATTCTTATTGCTCTCTTCTGACACTCTTATGAGGTCTCACGTTTATCCACCGAATTGACCCATTCGACTGTGAAGAAAGCTGATCGCCGAAGAATCGATGCTTTTGAACTGTGGTGTTGGAGAAGACTCTTGAGAGTCCCTTGTACTGCAAGGAGATCCAACCAGTCCATTCTAAAGGAGATCAGTCCTGGATGTTCACTGGAGGGACTGATGTTAAAGCTGAAACTCCAATACTTTGGCCACCTCATGCGACGAGTTGACTCACTGGAAAAGACTCTGATGCTGGGAAAGGTTGGGGGCGGGAGGAGAAGGGGACGACGGAGAATGAGATGGCTGGATGGCATCACCGACTCTGTGGACATGAGTTTTAGTGTACTCCGGGAGTTGGTGATGGACAGGGAGGCCTGGCGTGCTGTGATTCATGGGGTCGCGGAGAGTCGGACACGACTGAGCGACTGAACTGAACTGAACTGAACTGAAAGGAGATCAGTCCTGGGTGTTCATTGGAAGGACTGATGCTGAAGCTGAAGCTCCAACACTTTGGCCACCTCATGTGAAGAGTTGACTCACTGGAAAAGACTCTGATGCTGGGAGGGATTGGGGACAGGAGGAGAAGGGGACGACAGAGAATGAGATGGCTGGATGGCATCACTGGAAGTGGGTTTGAGTGAACTCCGGGAGTTGGTGATGGACAGGGAGGCCTGGCGTGCTGTGATTCATGGGGTCGCAGAGTCGGACACGACTGAGCGACTGAACTGAACTGAAGGATGTAAACATGCCACCATCACACAACTACTAAATATTAGACCTAGAAGGTCTCAGAAAAGCAATGAGATAGGATCCAAAGACTATGGATGGGGTTTCATTTCCCCTCATTGTTCACTAGTTTTTTCATATTTTCCCTTTGGTGCCCTCCCCAACAGACCTCCCATACTGTTTCATCAGCCACAATTAGGTTACACAGCCACTTAAGGACCAATTACAGGACAATCAACTGGGAGGGGTAAGTCCCGATGTTCTCAAAGCAGCTATCCAAGAGAACGCAGTCCTTTAATGGGACTGGAGGCAGTGGGTGACGAGGGGGCTGTAAATGAATTCCGCTTACTCTGCAATCCTCATGCAAGTGAAGTCCCTCAGAGAGAGGAGGGTTAAAAAGTGGAACACTGCCACCTGCTGGGAGGGAGAAGCCTGTAGGCAAACCAAGAAGCTACTGAAACCACTCCAGCCCTCGGCTGCCCGCACCCTGAGCTTTAAACACAACGCTCGCTCTTTGCCCACAGGGACCCGGACAGTGACGTTTGAAATACCAGCAATAAAAACACCGAGAGATGAAGTTAAGAGAAGTTTAATTGGGCAGCTGCTCCCTTTGGCATTCTAAATTTTCAGTGGTGTTCAAAAGATAGCAGGAAAGGCTGAAACGTGGGTTTCAACTTGATTGTCCTGCCTGGCATTCAGCAGATGCCTGCCCGGAAAACGAAAGCCGTTCATATATATTTTTTTCCTCATGAGCAAAACATGTGAAAGCAGACTACTGCCGTTCTCGCTCATGGTCCCCAACCTTTTTGGCACCATGTCCTGCTTTCGTGGAAGACAGTTTTTCCAAGGACCCAGGGAGTGAGTCATGTTTGGTAGGGGAGGCGGGGAGGAGAAGAGGGTGGGATGGTTTCAGGATGATTCCAGCACATAACATTTATTGTGCACTTCATTTCTTTTATTATTACATCAGCTCCACCTCAGATCATCAGGTATTAGAATGTAGAGGTTGGGGATCTCTGATATATCTAACACAATTTACCCTAGCTCCATTTACTCCAGTCCCATCCTTATTTTTTTTACATGCATGCCTCTACCAGTTAGTCTTTGCACAGGCTATTTCTTCTCCCGGAACACTCTTCCCTAGATGCTTGGCCCACATTCTAAGTCTTTGCTTAAATGTCACCCTGTCATTAAGGTCTTCTCTGACCAGCTACTGATAAATAGTAACTCCAATTCCTAATACTTCCCATCCTTTTTTCTACAGCAATTACCACCTTCTAACCTGCTATGCAATTTGTTCACTGTCTTCACTAACTAAAATGTAAACTCCACGAAAACCAGAATTTCTTATTTACTGACCCATCCCTTTCCTAAACTAGTACCATGTCTGCCATTTAGTAAATCTATAGTAAGTTTTGAATGTACACATGAAAGAATATTTACCCTCTAGACAATAGTGAGCTAAGAGTGCTTCACTCCGTGGAATCACAACTCTCATAACTTTTTTAGGATTTTAGTCCTATTTTTTTACTCTTCCAAATTAAATCTATTATTTTCATTCAGAAAAGAAATTTAAGGTTAATCAGCCTCTTTGCTTAGCATTCCTCTCACAAAACAGACATTCCTTGTGAAAAAATTTTCCTTTTGTTGAAGATTGATCTAATGCTAAACCTGGTCTTTTTATATTTGAAAATGTCTTTTCCACACTTGTTCTTGAAAGATAGTTTTGCTGGATTCACAATAGTTAAGTCAACAGTCATTTTCTCTAAGTACGTTAGTGATGTAATTGAATTATTTTCTGAGTTCATTACTGATTAACACTATTGATAAATACTATGCACTGGATCCCTATCTCTGGATTCTCATCTTTCATCTGTTGTGGATCATTCCTGGCCACTTTCTCTTTGGAACGGATCTCACTTCATCTTTTTCATATTATCTCACAAGATAAAAGGACAGCAAGAGGACACTACGAAAAATAAATACCCTTAAATTCAGTAATAGAGGAAACAGACCAATTTTGTGAATGATATAAACTACCAAAACTCACTCAAGAAGACATAGATAATCTGAATACATCTATTATAGAAACTTAATTTGGAGCTCAAAACATTTCCAAAAAAAAAAGAAATAAAGAAAATCTACAAAACAGTGACCCAACAAAAATCAAAGAATTTATAGAGATTTGTTAGGAGGTCCGTTCTCCTCCATTTGATCTATAGAGTCAATATAATTTTGATTAAAATCTTTGCGGGCTTGTGTGTAGATGTTGAAAAGCTGATTCTAAAATTTATATGGAAAGGCAAAGGAACTAAAAGAGCCAAAATCAATTAAAAAAAAACAACCCACAAATTTGGATGACTAACAGTATCCAATTTCAGCGTGGTATTAAAAGGACAGACACGATGATCAATGAAATAGACTTGAGTGCTTAGAAATAGACCCAGACAAAAAAAAAGTCAATTGATTTCTTAAAACCACTTTATTGAAGTATAATTTACATGATAAAATTTACTTGATTTAAGTGTACAGTGCATTTTTTTGAAAACCTGAGTTGAACAACCATCAATCGCCACAATCCACTTTCATAGCATTTCCAGCACTCCAAGATGCTTCATGCCCATCTGCAGTCACTCCTCATTTCCCCTGCAGGCAACTACTGATCTACTTTTGTCTCTATAAGTCTATCAGCTGATTTTTTGTTTCAATATTTATTTGGCTGCGCTGAGTCTTAGTTGTGGCATGTGGGATCTAGTTCCCTGATGAGGGATTAAAGCCAGGGCTTCTGCTTTGGGAGCATGGAGTCTTAGCCACTGAACCACCAGAGGAGTCCCCATCAACTGATTTTTGACAAAGGTGTTATGGCGATGCAGCAAAGAAGGATAAACATGTACCTCATACATTAAAATTAGCTCAAGTCGGTCAGAGACCTAAACATAAAACTATACAACTTTGAGAAGAAAAGGAAAATGCTGCATCTTGGGTGATGAATTTTTAGATAACAGCATCAACAGCACAATCCATTAAAAAAAAAACACACACACACTAACAAATCAGACACTGTCAAATTGAAACTTTTGTTCTTTACCTTAAAAGACACTATTAAGAGAATGAATAGACAAGACAGACTGGGAGAAAACACCTGCAGAGCGTGTATCTGATCAAAGATCTGCACTCAAATATTTACTGAACTCTTCAAACTCAGTACACCTGAGGAACAGATCTGAACAGATACCTTACCAGAGAAGACGCATGTATGGCAAATAAGCATACGAAAAGATGCCCAACATAATTTTTCACTGGGAAAATGAATTATTTCAACCACTGTAAGATACCATTGCAATGGGAACCTTCATCCATTGCTGGCAGTAATGTAAAATGTCATAGTCACTTTGGGGAGTTTGGCAGTTTCTTATAAAGTTAAATACACACTTACCAACGGCTCAGAAATCCCATTCCTAGGTATTTACTCAAGCAAAATGAATTGTGTTTATATTAAAACTTGCACATGAATTTTACACGATGTTGATATGTCCATACAATGAAGTACTCAGCAACAGAAACAGAGCTATTGACTCACATCATGTATGAATTTAAGACCTGGCAGAGTGAATTTGACTATGTGAAAAAATCATAAAACTTTCCGAAGAAAATGAAAACTGCACTTTGGGTTTGTGATGTCAAGGGATCCCACATGGAATGCAGAGTGTGACAAACGAAATCTGTTTTGCAAATGTATCTTAAGTCAGATGATCTTAACATAAAGTTACATTTCTTTGGACCTATGTGAAAGGTGAAATTGTACCATACTAAATTCTATGTCTTTTATATTTCTTTTTTCTCTTGATTTCTGAAGTTTGCCAATGGTTTAAGCAACATTAAGGACAAAAGAGGGGAGGGAGCACAAAGCCAAGTGAAATGACTTTAAACGTCTGCAGAAAAACTGGATAAAAATTCTTTCATACGTTTTCTTTGGCAAATAAGAAATTCTATATTTTACCTTTATTGTTGAATAGGATCAACACACAGGTTTAAGCAATGCATCTCGACATGAGTTAATGTATGAATGAAACAAAACCAAATCCACAAAGTAAAGCATAAAAGTGGCTTTCACATTTTGCTAACAGCTCTAAAAATGCAGATTCTCCATCTTTAAAAGTATGAGAGGTCTTCAGCTGGAAGTAGAATCTTTCCTCATTCACCTGAGAAACCAGAGGTGACTACGTGCTTTTTTTTTTTTTGTACCTTCCCTAAAATTCATGATCATTATTATGTTCCATTTCTTCCTCTATTATCCCTCAAAGGAAATATAGCAGCAAATCACTCCCATATTTTAAGTTTTAAATTCACCAACAACAGGGTTCACTACCAACTATAAACATTCAATGCTTTATTAGTGTACATGTCATCACCATAGGCTTAGCTTGTTAATACAGAAATAAATAAAATAACTACAGTTAATCTGAACAAAGCAAATGAGATTAAAGAACCCTGATCAAATGAAACACTTACAACAATCAGGTGAAAAACTATAAAAGTTACATACATACCTAATAGCACTAGGAATGTACAATATCAATTATTGGAAAAAGAAATGAGTGATTCACAGTTATAAGAAATTATTTTAATATTAGTATGTTTCCTTTTATAGACAAACATTTATAACATACACTTGGTTTCCACCTCGTATAAGACAAAGTAGAATACTAAACATCACTGCACTTACCCCAAACACAGCAGTGACTGTGCCACAGGTGACCTGCTTCAAAACATTTAATAGGGAGGCTATGTTAACAGTATTACGAAAGACATATATTTCCAGAAGCATGTTAAATACACAAATGTCAGTTCTATAAATAACAAAAATTATCAGCAAAATGTTCAGGTTTAACCTTCCCAAATTTTCTAATGCTTTAAATATTTTAGATATATGCTGTCTGACCAGTTAGTTTGGTTACAGTTTTAAACTAGCAAACCGTTATTCTATGAGAAGAGCTAAACTATAACACTGCACAAACTTCCCAAGGAAGGTAACTCGAAAAATCTAAAAAGTGATTCCAATTATTCTAATTAACATTTGAGATACTAAAAGAATCAAGGACTCAAGAAAATATTTTGAAATTACTCGATTTGTCTTTATCATTTTGTCTAAAACTAGTCACATAAATTTAAGATCCAAATGCCTAACAGTGTGTCCTCACAGCAGGTTTGTCACTAAAATGTTTTGATCAGAAGACACAGCCTTAATGCCTCTAAATGTAATTCTAAGCTAAAATCCAAATCCTTGGTTTGAAACCTCAAAGCCAATTCCGTAACAACTCATGGGTAAATGAAGTCAGGGAGAAAACCTGCAGCAGCCACAGCTACAAGAGTGGAAAATAAATTCTATTTTTCCATAAAGACTCTATGAAAATATAAAGCCCCAAATGAGCGACAACACAAGTCCACATATAAACATTGTTTAAAAACAGAATGTTTCCCAAGCTTCTTAGGAGATGTCAATGTGTAGTCATAGTCTGCGTTAAGATCTCCTAAGTCAACATTAAGCCATACGTAACTATGCTGATTTGCATACCTTCAACAATGTGCAACGGATATACATAATTTACAAACATCCACAGCACTTCTTAATGCCCCATCAGATCATCTCTCAATGATGGATGTTTACAGTTTTATAGTTCTGCTACTTTAAATACCAAGAAGCCTTTGAAGAGGAAGAGTTCCACCTCTTCCCATGATCCCTTAAAGAGTAAGTAACAAAATATAAAATTAAACAAGATTTATGTTTGATAAACTAACATATAAAATTACCATTGGAATATTCAGTGACTGCTTATAAACATAACAGTCATCATAAAGCCTATAAAGTATATCCTCAGTTTTATAAAAGAAATGCAGATTGTCTCAAGGTAAAAAATACAGTGCAGGCTGCTAAAAAGCTCTTTGTTGCATTAGGAGGTGCAGGAATGAGGAAAACTTCTGAAAACACGAACGAGTTCCCCAAACTTTAACATCAGTTAAGCATGAATTGCACTGCAGCAGCAGGAAGCTTTTCAGTGGCTGGCACTATAAAGCTAACGGTAAGAAAGAAAAAAGGCAGAAAGGGTGGGCAACAAATGATGTAACTAAATTATTACAAATGGAGATTAGCAATAAGAAGTGACGAGGACGATCGTCCACTCCACTCCGTTAAGATACCATCTTTAAATACTAAGTTCTTTGCAGGAAGGGGGACTCCCATGTCAGCACAGGATGACTGTGAAAGCAAACTTGGAAAACTGGCCTCAGCGTGAACATCCAGTGTTGAAGCACCTTCCTAGAGAGGGCAAGAAACAAGACAAAAAAATCCTATTCAACACTTTACCAAACCACTTAATTCAGCTAATGAGAAATCAAGACCTTGATTACCTAAGAAATGTTTATGGAATGCAGAGCACTATAGGAGATGCAAAGAGGTACCTCATGAACCCCAAATAATCAAGACTGGTGTTAACACATGCAGAAATGACAAATACACTCAGATGACGAGAAGTACTTTGAAATAGAGAGAAATAACAGCTTATGAGAATAAGAAAAAGTTAGTTCTTAGATAATCTACAAAAACCCTCATGCAACATTAAGCCCTAGAACAACCCATCCACTCCCAGGGCTCTCAGATTCACACATTCAGCGCAGACTTCTTGGAACTCCAGGCTCCAATCTCCTCCTATCCAACATCTATCTTTGGATGTTTCACCATAAATTCCACACTTAGCACGTCCATAACCAAACTTAAATGTTCCCTACCGGGTCCTTCCTCGACTCCATGCAGCAAGCTAGTCAAGAAGTATGAAAAGTACCTTCATTCTTCCCTTCCTTACCATATCCTCAATCTTCCCTCACGTTTATTTTATCACCAAGTTCTCTCACTGTACCTCCAGCATGCATCCAAAAGGAGTTTACTTGATTCATTCACCACAGCCAAGGCCACCAGTCTCCACTGAAGTGCAGTCCTCACACCAAAGTGAGGTGCAGGGGTGTGAAAATTTGTAAAATCTTGTATCTATTTATTGCATCCAATAAAGTTTGCTTTTGTGTATGTTTTATGCACAATTTATTATATTACAGGTATAGCAGTAATAAAAAAACCTTTACTGCAGATACAAACTTTTTTTAAATGAAAAAGCGTGTTCATCTATCAATATCTCTCACTACAGTTATTACAACAGTCTTCAAACTTGTCTTATTTCTAAGCTTCTGTTTTTAATCTATTCTCTAAACAGTAACTAATCTTTTTAAAAATAGTCAATTAGAAATAATGTCATTCCCTGTTATAAGTCTTTAATACTAACAGTTTCTCTTTGCAGTAAGCATAAAACACATTTTTTCACATACTCTAGAAGGCCCTCCGCTCTTTATCGGCCTCACCTCTTGCCCCTACCCCACTTTCACAAGACTTCTGCCACACTGGTCCTCTCGTTTCCTTGCAGGCTGAGTGCCTTCCTGACAAAGGACCTACATACCTAATAACCTCAGCCTGGAATACTTTTCCCTGTTCTTTAGATTTCAGCTTATACGTCACCTCTACCTTTTTAAATTTGGTCTGCCTTTAGATTCTATCATATCGGAAGGGGTTTGGCTCCTTTAAGGCACACAAACTGAAATCTGTAACTACTTGTATATTTCAGCGTTTCCTTGACTAGCTCTCACACAACACTTCAGCTCCATAGTGTCTTAGTTCTGTTTCCCCAGGACCGTGTAAAGACTCTGGCTCAGAGCTGACTCAAGTATTTACTGAGAGAATGAATGAAGCTAAATTCCAAAATACTAATTTCATAATGTTAGAACAGATATTTCAAACAAAAAATATTCCACTCTAAAAGTTTATCTACAAATCAAGTCTACGGTATCCATTCTTTCCTTGGGGGTAAGACAGAAGGTCTAGAGCACTGGCTTTCACTACCTTAACGGTCAGTCCCATCTCATTAATCACTGCACTAGGGAATCACTGCAGTTATGAATGGAAGTGTACTGACTCAAGAGGGGACTTCCCTAGTGGCTCACTGGTAAAGAACCTACCAGCCAATGCAGAAATCACAGGTAAAATTCCTGGGTCAGGAAGATCCCCGGGAGAAGGAAATGGCAACCCACTTTAGGATTCTTGCCTGGGAAATCCCTTGGAGAGAGGAGCCTGACGGGCTACAGTCCTTGGGGTCACGAAGAGTTGGACATGACTTAGCAACTAAACATCAACTGACCCAAGAACCAGAACCCAACATGGTACACAGCCCATGGCAGATGCTTAAAACACTTCTCTTAAATGAAGCACCAGTACAGAACAAACAGTTCAAGCCTCCTGAAGACCTGGCCAGTGAGACCATGCATAAGTCAGTTAACTTTCTGACTTTCAGCATCTTCATTTATACAGTAAAGTTACAACTTATTTCATGTCTTACTGCTGTGGAGACTGAGTACAAACACAGAAGTGTTTTGGACACTATAAAAGCTCTATGCAAATACACCTTGGGTTTTGTTGGTTTTTGTTACCTGGAATGATGAACAAATTTAAGGACTTGAGGGACAGTTTTCTACTGGAATGTAAGAGGTTTTGAAGGCTGAAAAAAAGGGGGAAAGTTTAAAACAAATATAACAAGAACTAACATGAGAGTTTAATTTTAATAAACATGTTAGTATATGTATATACATCTCAATTAATCACATAATTTTTAAAAAACAATTGCAATGGTTCTCATCAATGAAATTTCTGCTTGTTTGAATAATATAAAGATGTATTAAAAAGACCATTTTGAAACAAAACATCATGTACAAGCAAAATCAGAAAATTATTGTTAAAAGGAAAAGTTTAAACTACTACCAAATATAAATGTTAAATGCAAGAACACTTTAAAAATAAAAATGTAGGAACACATTTTCAACTGTAAATTGGTAACATATGTAAACTGGTAACACATGTAAAACTGGTAACCATTATAGTGGCAATCTTTAAAGCTATATAGTATTTTTACCTTTTAATTCATGTATATTATTTTATTTTCAAGAGAGTTATTAAAATTATGTCAATTAAGTACCTTAAATTTTCTTATACAAACTACATTAGGCCAATTAAATTATTTATTCTCCAACTTTGTTTTCCTAAATAACAATGTCAAGGAGGTCTGCAGACATCACCTCTCTCTAAGCCACCCACCACGATCATTAGATTTAGTGATACTCTTCTCTGCGAACCAGTCCCAGGACCTTTACCACGCTGCCTCACAGCAGCTGCTCCCAACCGATCAGAGTGAGCATACAAGATAAAACCTACTTCCATGACTGATGAGTAAAGCATGTTCATCTAGAAAATGTGGCAACTGAAGAAAATTTAGAAAGTCAGCCATAATTCTACTTTAGGAGATAATCATTACTATCATAACTTGAGTTGTGTATGTTAAGAGAGAAGTGCACAAGAGATATTTCTATAGATATTTACATATGAAAAAAAGCTAGGTGGGCACAGTCATGTAAGTATGCCCATTTAATCCATACTCTCGCCAAATCTGAGTAACTAAGTCAGTATCATTCACCAAAACACTGTGTCCAAAATATCTGCATGTGCCTAATTTCTGAGGGACTGAACTTTGAATTTAAAATACACAGCAAAACCTTTCAACGAGCCATCTTTACTCAATCAATGAACAAGCATATGTGAAATAAAAGAAAGTAAGGCTGTATATTGTCACCTTGCTTATTTAACTTATATGCAGAGTACATCATGAGGAACGCTGGGCTGGAAGAAGCACAGGCTGGAATCAAGATTGCCGGGAGAAATATCAATAACCTCAGATATGCAGATGACACTATCCTTATGGCAGAAAGTGAAGAGGAACTCAAAAGCCTCTTGATGAAAGTGAAAGAGGAGAGTGAAAAGGTTGGCTTGAAATTCAACATTCAGAAAACGAAGATCATGGCATCTAGTCCCATCACTTCATGGGAAATAGATGGGGAAACAGTGGAAACAGTGTCAGACTTTATCTTTTTGGGCTCCAAAATCACTGCAGATGCTGATTGCAGCCATGAAGTTAAAAGACGCTTACTCCTTGGAAGGAAAGTTATGACCAACCTTGATAGCATATTAAAAAGCAGAGATATTACTTTGCCAACAAAGGTCCGTCTAGTCAAGGCTATGGTTTTTCCCGTGGTCATGTATGGATGTGAGAGTTGGACTGTGAAGAAAGCTGATCACCGAAGTATTGATGCTTTTGAACTGTGGTATTGGAGAAGACTCTTGAGAGTCCCTTGTACTGCAAGGAGACCCAACCATTCTAAAGGAGATCAATCCTGGGTGTTCATTCAAGGACTGATGCTAAAGCTGAAACTGCAATACTTTGGCGACCTCATGCGACGAGTTGACTCACTGGAAAAGACTCTGAAGCTAGGAAAGGTTGGGGGCGGGAGGAGAAGGGGACGACAGAGAATGAGATGGCTGGATGGCATCACCGACTCTGTGGACATGAGTTTGAGTGAACTCCGGGAGTTGGTGATGGACAGGGAGGCCTGGCGTGCTGTGATTCATGGGGTTGCAGATAGTCGGACACGACTGAGCGACTGAACTGAACTGAAGGCACAGCAACTAATGCTGAGAGCCTAAAAGTCTCACATGTGAAAGGATGACAGCAAACGGAAACCCTCACCTCTCTTTTCTGCAAAGGCCATGGGTGGCAATTTTTCTGCAGACTTTCTGGTTTAATTCGGAACTGAACAGTGGAATCCCAAAGCACAACTCCAGAGGAACCCAATCTGCTTCTGCTGTGGCAACTAAAAAGGGTACACAAGTTATTAATCGTGTATACTCATGTACTATGACGGACCAAGGTTTAACCGGTCAATCTGATCTCTGGTCAGAGATCCAGAGATTTTCAGAGATTCATCCTGCTTCCACTGACACGCACGTGGGTTTAGCAGGGGAGAGGACTCAGAGCGGTGTCAGTGAATCTCTGAAACAGGAAATAATGTTTTCTGAGTATGTACAAGCTTCTGGGAAGAAGGCACACAGCTTTCATCAGACACTCAAAGTGGCTTTTTACCAGAAAAAAAAAAATCTAATTTAAAACATCTTCAAGATGAGAGAATTAACGTAGGAAAAATGAAACATTTTTTATTCTCATGTCACATTTTATAATATTTTAATTATTCTAAATATATAAAAATGTTTCCTAGAAAATACTTATGAAAAGGTCCATTGTAATAAGAGCAAATGATATCCAAACAGTATCATTAGAAATTAGTTAGAGTTTGCAAATAATTTTTAAAGCCTTACCAGAGTTTTGCTTTGTAGCCAAATCTAGAGTTGCCTCCTCAATGACCATTTCAAATGACTCTGTGCTCCCATTCACATCTGAGCCTGAAGCCAAATCAGGTTCTCCTTATAATTAAAGAGCAAACACAATAAATATTAGGACTCTAGAAGTTGGTATACGTTGTTGATAAGTCAGTCCTAACAGAAATAACAATGAAAAATAGTGAATGGTCTTTAGCCTAAAGGAGAAGTTAAATGGGGGACAATTTTGTCCTGCAAGAAATATTTGGCAATTTTGACAAGGTTTGGTTGCCATGAACGGGGACAGGGATGTTACTGAGATCTAGGGATCCTAAACATCCTACAATGCACAGGATGGTCCCCCAGAACAAAGAATTAGCCAGCTCAAAACATAAATAGTACTGAGGTTGTGAAGCTTTGGCCTAGAAAAAACAAGGATTCACAAGGCAGAACACAAGGTTAGACCTTCACTTCATTACTAAAGTCATTTCTGTCCCCCTGGAAACATGCAGTCTGATTACATCATTCCCTTTCAAAATATTTGGACTCCGTATGTCTTTCAGCATACTACATCCTCTGAGATCTTCTAGATCTTACCTATTGCTTCTCTATTCTCTTCTACTACAGCCCATCAAACTCTTCTGGCCAAGATAAGCTACTCTCTTACCTGATCCCCTCTGCCTAAGACTGCTGCTGCTGCTAAGTCACCTCAGTCGTGTCCAACTCTGTGTGACCCCATAGACGGAAGCCCACCAGGCTCCCCCGTCCCTGGGATTTTCCAGGCAAGAGCACTGGAGTGGATTGCCATTTCCTTCTGCAATGTGTGAAAGTGAAAAGTGAAAGTGAAGTCGCTCAGTCGTGTCTGACCCTTAGCGACCCCACGGACTGCAGCCTACCAGGCTCCTCCAGCCACGGGATTTTCTAGGCAAGAGTACTGGAGTGGCTTGCCATTGCCTTCTCCGCTGCCAAAGGCTGCTACCCTCCAAATAAACAACAATAATCTATCTGTAGATAACGTCTCATTTATCAAAATTCAGTTCAAACTTTACCTTCTCTAAGAGGGTCTGATAGCTCAGCTGGGCTTAGATAAGCTTTCCTTCCTGCTTTAGCACATTAAGCAGACCCCTGTATCTTAGTCTCTTAACACTACACAGTAGGCTGATTCAGTTGCTTGTCTCTCCCCCAGGGTTTTTTACTCCTTGAGAGAGTGAAGTCGCTCAGTCATGTCCCACTCATTTACGACCCCATGGACTGTAGCCCACCAGGCTCCTCCGTCCATGGAATTTTCCAGGCAAGAATACTGGAGTGGGTTGCCATGTCCTTCTCCTTAGGTCTTGGTAAGAGAAATATCTCCAGCACCAAGCAGGTATTTTGTAAACGTGCATAGAATGAATGAAAGGAAACACGACAGCTCTCGTAACATTCTTTGAAATGACTAATCCACAGCCCTCTTCTCTAAAAATGCGCCCGTGATACCTGGCAGTCAACTGCTGAAAGTTACCCAGCTCCTCTGGCCAAAGGTATATGGACCAGGAGTGAATACCTAATTGAATTCACTAGAAGGCTAGCAATTAAGCATATTCTCTCAGGATTTCAAAGCAAGAGGTTCAGTGAATATAATCGATGATAGAGATTTGAATTAGAAAGTTCCCTAGAGTTGTGGACCACAGGTGACACCATGGCAACCAAAGCCATATAGAAGCCAAAATTATGCCAGAGCAGAAAACAATTAGTAATGAGGTGATTTGAAAATGAATCTTTAAAAAGAAAGGTATTTAAGGAAAATTAGCTATTGTCAATATGCAAGACGGGCTGGAGACAGAAAGAAGAAGAATGAGGCCAAGAAGACTAAGCAGGAAGTGGTTGCAATAAAACACGCGTAAAATATCAAGACTCAGACTAGAACGGTAGTTACAGAGAATTAAAGAGAGAGGGAAGAAAATGAACGTAAGACGTTTCTAAAGACTGACTCCCAGAACTTGGAAACGAACAGGCTGAGTGGGAAAGGAGAAGGAGGAGACAGAGACATGAGTTCTAAGGCCTGCGTAGCTGAGACAATGGTGCCTCCAACAGAAAGAGGAAAGCTGAAGGGGAAACTGTTCATCCTGGTCTGAAAATACTTTTACTCAGAGACTAAAGTTTTGAAACCATTACCCTATAAAGGAACTTAATTTAAAGCCTATAAACAGAAATATGACAGTAAAGGGCTCAAACACAATAACCATTCTGTATTCCAACCCCAGGTCATCACTTCTTTACTTATGCACTCAGTCTTTTCTCCATTTGAATAACCGATAATTGTCCCAATGACGTCAGAGTATTTTCAGCGGAAAAACATTAAGTGTTAAATAAGTCAACATCTCCACAAAGTCCCCATGCTTTTTAAGTTTGTGATACACTCAATGCCCATTATCTTAACTCAAAGGACACAACTATTGGCTAACCTCTCTCATCAGAAGCATCACTGAGTTTTCTGTTTGCAAGTGGGCTAGAAGCATTCCACATGGTGACACATCCACAGAAATGCTGCAGGTCCACTTTGTTCCTCAGTGCTTGCAATGCTTTATGAACACCCATATTGACACGAGTAAACTCTAAGAACAAAGAGTTGACATCGATTATAAGTCAATAGTCTTACAACAAAACACCAAAAACTGATACTTTCCTTTTGTTAACATCACACAATTCTTAGAAATTTTATATTTTATCTAAATTCATTCCAAAGAATAAATATCTGTAAATGCAAAAGGATGCTATACATATACAACACACTTATAGACCTCAGAAGGCAATTGTTGTTAACAAGACAATTGACTCTCTAAGTAAACAAACATGGCCTGTCAATGGCAAACTCCCTAGGCTTCTCTTTGTACTTCCATTCTGCCTTAAGTACTTACTTAGTGGGCTTCTACCAGGAAATTCCGTATTGAATACACATTTTGTATTTTTTAAGAAAAGTAAAAGTTTCTTATTGAAAATAAAGCTAACAATGTACTTGAAATTATATCCCAATAAATTACTTAAGTATCAGCTCAAGTTCTCATAAATATGTGAACTTACAAAAGCGA
Organism: Moschus berezovskii; assembly: GCF_049115385.1. Lineage (NCBI taxonomy): Eukaryota > Metazoa > Chordata > Mammalia > Artiodactyla > Moschidae > Moschus > Moschus berezovskii. Next base: position 67,278,335 of record NC_142475.1, on the reverse strand, counting down.
AAGGTGCTCTATAGCCAAATATGAATATTTCTCTTTTTTAGAATTTTCACAATAATCTCTAAGATTTTATGATTTTTAAGATCCTGTTGTCACTATCCTGTATCTTCTGGTGAACAAATAATTTGTCCACAAAATTTATAAAGTATCAGAGGATTAACTAGCAAAGTTTAGTTGTAGAGAAATACTTATTTCTGAATACGGAATCTATTTTGGAGGAGAAAACTCTCCTCTCCAAATTTTGTACACATTTATTTCACAACAGCCAAAAGAGAGTACTTAATTTCAAATGTGAAGCATTTACAGCCTAGTCATGTGAAAAGGAAAAAAATACTTAGGTAAATATTCTTCTTTTTTCCCTGCTTTAGGGGAGGAGGGACAATGGGGACTAACATTTTGGAAGAAAAGTTCTTATATGAATTAACAAAAATTAAATTACTTGAATGATTCATTGCTCTCTAAAATTCCGAGCAATATGACTCTGCTGCTGCTGCTGCTGCTGCTGTGTCACTTCAGTCGTGTCCGACTCTGTGTGACCCCATAGACAGAAGCCCACCAGGGTCCCCCGTCCCTGGGATTCTAAGAACAAGTAAAATAGATTCTAGAATGACAATTTTGAATGGAGCAGGAAACACAGGTGCTGAATATACTTTCTTAATAATCAACAGAGGAGAGATGTTTTACATTAAACAAAAGGAAGAATGAATTTGCTTTTATAGAAATTCCCTGAGCATCTTTCATCAAATGTATTACAGCTCACAATTCTAGAAAGGAGTAACATTAAACAGGCCTTTTCACCCTTGAACCTAGAATCAGCTTAATTTAGCTCAGACTCTACAATCCACTCAAGTCCCCTCTAGCAGGAAAAATAAAATTTAAAAACAATTTAAAATTATTTATTCATTTTAAATTAGGTTTTGTTTAAAATGTTTTCTCATTTTCTCTAAGGACTCTAGATTGGGAACTTGTAATACTATAGCACAAACTTAAAACACATTGACCATTAATTTAAAAAATTTCAATTTGTTTTTGCTAAAAACAAATGCTGAAACAGGAAACAATACACAAGTTCTCTGTAAACTATAAGTTAATTTACAAATGTCCATTAGTGTCCATAAAAGCCCCATAAAAAATAAATAAATAAAAAGACTGTAATAACATTGCAGGGCAGTGGGGGGGGGGATCAACTTTCTAAGCATAAAGTCCTCCCTGTGACTTGTATTCTCTGCCAACCTACGAACAAACAATAAAAGGAAACTAAAAGGCTAAACATACAAAAAACCTAGTCTTCCATCTAAGTAGCTGCCTACTTAGCTTCTTCATCTCCAAGACAGACTAGTGTTCCTTCTACTCCTAGGTCCTAAAGGAGTCTTATCCCATTAGTTCTTTGTGCGAAAAGGCATGTGACAGAAAACTACCTTTCCCAGTACTCTTTAAAAGCAGAATGATTTTAAGACCCTAGAACTGGCAACCCACTCCAGTGTTCTTGCCTGGAGAATCCCAGGGACGGGGGAGCCTGATGGGCTGCCGTCTATGGGGTCACACAGAGTCGGACACGACTGAAGTGACTTAGCAGCAGCAGCAGCAGCAGAACTTAAAAAGTTTAAGAATTTACTTCTCGCTGTGCTTCCAATGATAGACAAGACTAATTCTAAAGAAGTCAAATGGATGCAATTTGAAAGTAAGGTACCTCCTTGTAGCTCTGTCTCATCAAATGGGAAAGGTATGTGGACAGTCTCTCCTATCCCATGCAAACCATGTCCCTAAAGATGAAAAAACACAAGTTGAAAGGTATATGTGAAACCTGTATTTCCAACAGTAGACACTCAAATGATAATTAAAACTGTGCCTCATGATGGTGTATTCCACCTTAATACTCCATCAAAATGCTCTCAATAATTCTCCGCTTTTCTCCAGCAAGTAAACATAATCTTAAATCTTTATTAACCTATTAAGGCAATGTGTCTAAAGTGAGTGGACGGGTTAGTAAAAAAACAGGTCAATCAGGGGTCTGCTGAGTGAAGCCTGAATGAGACCCTCTGCATTCATGAGGGGGTTAGCTGTAGTGCTGAGAAAGAAAAGTGATGGAGGATCCCTGAGCTCCCTGGCACGCTGCGGATTAGGAGTGCAAATCTCAAAAACCTGCGCCGACTGACACGCACTCACAGGGAGTCGCTGCAGCACTGCAGCTGTACACAGTCAGACAGCAGCGTCTGTCAGCAGGGGGCTGAGGAGACAAGTCAACGCGCACACCTTCAAGGCGGCTGCAGAAAAAGGACACTCTCCACAAAGGGAAACAGAAACATCTCCAACTGCTAAGTGGAGAAAGCATGCGGCATATCTGTCTGTAATTGCTTGCATGCGTATAAAGAAATTCTAGAAGGGTGCAGCAGAAACAAATGGGCTTGTCTGATCTGGAGGAGAGTCAGGGAGTGGGGTCTGGACAGAGTGTTAGGAGGGCAGGGATACTTTTCTCTCTGTATCTTTTAACAATGTTTTATTTTTGAAACATGAACTTACTATCAATTCAAAAGTTAAATTGAAAAAATCTATGAATCTAACCCACCTCACTCCCATGTTACAAACAGCAATTTAATCCTCACATTCAAATAATTACCGCTGTGAATGATAAGCATAAGGTATTTCATTTTATGCCTATTCAGAATCATTTTAATAGAAAAGTTAACACTGGGGATCTATACATTCTTTTTAAAGAAGATCCACACATTAATCAAATTCAAGATACTGTGATGTAAAAGAAAAAAATAATTTCAGGGGAAAAAAAAATCATATTCATTTACTTGGTTCCTGTAACAACTTGAATATGTTTCTAATATCTTGCTTCTATTCCATTGATACATTTATGATTTCAATCCTAAACAAGATGGTTATTATTTATAAGAACATGGTTTTAATAAAAAATTTTAATTTTGCTGTTTTAAGTTCCAGTAAAGGTAAATCTTTTTTTCCATAAAATTTAATAAAAGAGACATTCTTTTTCAGAAAAGGCAAAACTCCTCTCTCTACTTCCACCACCACTGCCACTGTAGTGAACATTTTTTGAGATCTTCCGATGTACTAAACACAGGTCTAGAGCATTTTATGTTGATCGCCCATCTCAGTCATTCTTTTCAACAATCATATAAAGGTAAGACCTTTTATTATCTCCAATTTGCAGGTGAAGTCACTGAAGTTGAAGTAAGTTAGTTAACCGATCCAATTTAGCCAATACATGGTGGACTCAAGATGTGAACTCAGGCGATCTGACCCCTCAGTCCACGTCCAGCCCATTCTACTCCAGTATCTCCACCACCACCGCTACACTTCATGTCTGCCCTCCTGGCCAACGCATCCTCTCACGGTTTCTACTACTACCCATGTGCTGATGCTGACACTCGAGTCAGTCTCTCTTGTTCGAGCTCTCATTTGAATTTCAGAATATTTTCAATTACCTCCTAGATATTTCTACCTCCCAAATGTCCCACAGGCCCAAAACACGCCACGCTCATCTGCTCCCATAAACCAGCTCTTCCTCCTGTGCTCTCAAGTGTGATGCCACCATTCTTCCACCTTCGCAAGCCAGGTTCCTGAGGAATCCCTCTTCCTCTTCCCACCTCCTTCTCAGATATCTGATCAGTTCTATTTATTTTGTATTTGTAATAATTCTTCTTTTCATTCTTATTACCGCTTCCCTAACCTAGGCTGTCCATCTCTTATCTGGCCTCCAAGACTGCATGCTAATCCTATCTTCTCCCACCCAGTCATTCTCAACAGTCTTCAGGCTGATCTTCTAAATCGCAACTGACCATGTTAATCCCTTGCTCAGCACCCTTCACTGGCTACCATGGATCTAAAGGGAAAGTCTAAACACTGCGGTAGGACAATTAAGGTCCACTGCGCTCCAGGGCAGGGCCTGCCTACTGCTCCAGATGTATCTCTGATCACCATCCATCACACTGCAGCCCACCCCTCAAGATGACATAACAGCTCACAGGTCCAAGCATGTGCTCCCACTTCGTATTCCTGTTCATTTATTCAACACACACTCACTGAGCAACTTCTGCGAGCCAGGCACTGTTCCAAGCACTAGGGAACCAGTTATGAAGAAAGAAGAAAAAACTCTCTACCCAAGGATTTATTCATGCTAACTGTACCTCTCTGCCTGGCCCCACTCTCCTCTAAATCAGTCTTTGATAGCTAGCCCAGGTCTCATTTTCTCCGACAAGCTCTCCCTAAGCCTCTGTCCTTGCCCCAAAGCTAGAAGGTACTTCTCACTAACAGTTCCCCTGAAACTCTCTCTGTTGCTGCTAAGTCACTTCAGTCGTGTCCGACTCTGTGCGACCCCACAGACGGCAGCCTACCAGGCTCCCCTGTCCCTGGGATTCTCCAGGCAAGAACACTGGAGTGGGTTGCCATTTCCTTCTCCAATGTGTGAAAGTGAAAAGTGAAAGTGAAGTCGCTCAGTCGTGTCCAACTCACAGCGATCCCATGGACTGCAGCCTACCAGGCTCCTCCATCCATGGGATTTTCTAGGCAAGAATACTGGAGTGGCTTGCCATTGCCTTCTCCGAAAACTCTCTCTAACCCTCAGCTAAAAACTGGATGCAACTGCGTACACAACCTTTCCCATCAGAATTAATTTCCCTGAAGATAGGGATCATGTTTTACTTGTAAACCCACGTTAATTAGTACAGAATATGGCAAGTACACTGCCAGTTCAATGAATTAATGAAATCTTTACAGAGAACCAATTCAGTACCAGAAAGTGCACTGTACTCTTCACACTCACACCTTCTTGTTTCATTCTCTTACCAATTTAAAGCTAAAAATGATTCCTTTGGCATCAGTTCTTACTATTAGTTTTGTTGTTACACAGTAGATATTACCATCCCCATTCTGCCAATGGGGGAAACTAAGAAGAGTATCTCTAAAATGTTGCACACCACTTCACACCATCTAGGGTGGTTATAATTAACAAATCAGGTAATACCAAGGGCTGGAGGGAATGTAAAGTCACTTTGGAAAACAGCCCAGCAGTTCCTTAAACAGTTAAGACATAAAGCCACCACATGACTCCACATTTCCACTTCTAAGGATATACTCCAAAGAAGTGACAACATGGCCACCTCGACAACAGGAAAGCAGCCAGTCACAAAAGACTGTAAATGATTCCATGTATCTGAAATGCCCCAGACAGGCATTCTACAGACAGCAAGTGTCGGGGGTGGGAGGCTGGCACAGTGAGTCGCACAGGGGAGTGAGAACTACAGGAAAAGGGAAATGTCGTAGCGCTGAGTGTGGTGCTGACTGTAGACATCTGTGAATACACTGAAAACCACTGAATCACACAACTCAATCGGGGAATATGGTATGTGAATCACAGCTAAATTTTAAAGCCACTATTAAAAAAAAACAAAAACAGGGCCACACAGGTAGCAAAAGCTGACGCTGGAACTCAAAGCTGAGGCTGACTTCAAAGCCCACATTGTTTCCAACACTCTCAGTCTGCCAGACAAAGGCCAGGACTAAAATCCTGATCTCTGGTCTTCACGTGTCAGTCTGACAAATGTCTAATTACGGATGCCTGACTGTGACTCAGCAGAGAGTCAAACAAATTGCGATCTTTGAAATTAAAATCCAAAACTGAGGGCTTGAAATAAGCTAACTTTACCTGAATCAAAACCGCCGAATGTGTCAGGGCATCGTTCAACACGGTGAGCACATTTGACGTAGGAACCGCCCCAGGATCATGACCCCAAGACGTGATTAATAATCGATCATAACCCTAGGGACAGGAAATAAAAAAGCACACCAGGGCATTTAGGAACTTTAAAAAATCAAGAAAGTTGTCTAGAATAGTGCTTACCAGTTTCTATCTTCCTCAAAAATGATTTTTTAAAAACCCACAAAAACATACCTGGAATATATCTGGCAGTTTTCGAAGTCTTGTCCCTTTGGACAGCAAAAGAGATGGTGTTCCTTGCCTGGTGATGTGGTAAATGTACAGTTTACACCAGACAGAACTGACTTCTGGGATAGCTGGTCCAATGTGCTAAAATCATAGAACACGTCAAATAAAGCTGTAAATGATACGAAGCCAGATTTCACAAGGGACTAAGTATACTCTTACAGCTAATGCCTCATGGAAGTGTTAACTGTTCTTAGCCTTATGAAGATAAATGTTAAATGATCCGTTCAAGCAGTTTCAAATATATACAGGAATTGAGAAAGCAGTTCTTGTCACTGCAGTTAAGACAATGGAGTCTGGAGCAGTCAGGTTATGTCTGAAACTTGGCTTCATCGCCCCGGCTGTATCGCCGCAGGTTACTTAAGGTCCCCTGTACCTCCTTTCGCTCATTTGGAACACAGTAACAAAATACTTACCTCTTCAGGACATTGCTAAAAGTTTAAAACAGTACCTGGCAGCACAAGATAAGCACTATCAAAGTGTTAATTATTACCAGTAATAATTTTTATCAAAAGAGAGATTATCTATCCTTGCATCCATCTTACCACTCATTCAATTCATGGATTCCTACTACGCCCAGAGGCTGTGTTAAAGAGTAGAAGGGAGTGTGCGTGTGTGGCAGAGGGGAAGGGACACAGAGAATTATAAAACAGACATTAGTAAATGCAAATCTATACCCACTCCCACTGAACAGAGGACAAATCTAGGCTAAGCGGGGAGTGTGCTCATGAAGCAGTTAGATCTGCACAGGCAACAGAATCATCCATGTACCGGAATCCCTTCCTTTCATCTACACAGTGAAACCCAGCACACCCAGGAAACCAGGCAGGATGTAGTGCAATCCTGGCGCTTTGAAAATGGCACACGTCACATGGGACACGCCTTGCTAAGTATCCAGATATATGAAACTGATTTATTTCCAAAAAGTCAAAGACCAGAAGTCATCGTCACGATTTTAAAGGTGACCAGAGTTCTGTCTCTCAAGTATAATCTTTCCTTGTCAGCTCATTCAGCATCACAGCCCCACTTCCTAAATACTTCGTTTCTTCCTCATTAAAGGTACCTTATCCTTCAAGGCAATCCAGGCTTCCTTCTTAGAGGATCCAAAAACATTCTCTTTGAAATCCTGCTTTCAAGAAGAAAACTGTCATCAAATGTGTCCTTAATCACTCAACAATGGCGGTTGGTGGTTTCATCACTTGAGTCGTGTCCAAGTCTCCACGACCCCGTGGACTGTAGCTCACCAGGCTCCTCTGTCCATGGGATTCTCCAGGCAAGAACACTGGAGTGGGTTGCCATTTCCTTCTCTAGGGGCACTAGACAATATATATATACACACACACATCTTTATATATATATATACACACACACATATATATATGTGTGTATATTATATATGTGTGTATATTATATATGTGTGTGTATATATATAGAGAGAGAGTACCAATTATACCTCACAAATTGAACATCTTACAACAGCAATATGTACAAAACTGCTTTCTGAGTTGATTTTAGTATCTGCTATCTACAATTTGAGAATCAATACATAAGACTGTTAAACCTCCCCTTCAAGTTGCCGTGAGGAAGAAGAAAACAGCGGCAGAGCAGGCTTCCCAGTGGGTCTTTCTTTACCTGAGGGGTGCAGCTGCTGATGGGCCGGATCGTTGGTGAGAGGTGCCATGGAAACAAGTAATGTGTAATTTTTGTTCAGAACTCTGCTGCAGGTTGCAGGGTCCAACCCAAGAAGGCTCTCACAGCGCAGGAGATCCAGAGGAAAACCTGGATTGCGATCAACCACACACAGAGGATGAGAGACTGACAGCGTGAAACGAGACGCCGAGCATGAAAATACTGAGAACTGCCTTCAGTGTTTCACATGAAAACTTAAAGTCTGTAAAACAAGGTCGAGTATCTTTTTAAAAGCACTTTATTTCCTAGGAGGTCAACTAAGACTTCCTAAGGTTTAAAGCTAAAGTCTTTATTCTGATCCAGAAAGATAACTGTCTACTGGTGTTCTTCGAGCTAACCTTTCACTTTAAATACGTTTGCTTTACCTTACTTCCTCTCCATCATGGCAATGCCATCTTATGAAAGCCTAAGTGCCACGGGAAAGCTGCATCCTTCCCTCCCCCAATTTTTTATCTCTATAAAACTTCACAGCCAAATTCTGAACTGACCAGAGGGGCAAGAATTCCTATTTAGAAACACATGCCCTAAACTGGGGTCCATAAAGCATGAGCTCAGCATGCAAAAGATGTTAAGTGTTCCCACTCTTAATCCTTCTGGAAATTTCCAATGCTATTGCTTCTAAAAAGAGTTCACTGAAACTTCAGAAGATCAAGTTAGCCCTCTAAGCAAAAATGAATCTAAAAAAGGATATGGCTTGCTAAAAGAGCCTAGGAGCCCTGAGTACAACTGGCACCCAAGATCCTGGTCTTTCATACCATTCACCACTAAAAGAAACCAGAGGAGGAGGCTGATTCCAAGGCTGGAGCAGAAACACAAAGTAAGATAGCTTTGTCAGAAACTAAGGAATTACTCCCCACCAAATTAAAAAAAGATAGAGGCAGAGCACGACAAGAGGAGTCCATGGGCCAAATCTGAGACAACAGTAGCCAAAAAATGAGACAATAATGACTGGTTATAAATCATTGAAAAATTAAAAACTGATAAATCCATACTGAGAATATAAGAGAAAACTTGTCCCAAATGTTAAATGAGGAAGAAATGGTGGAGTTGGGGGCAAAAAAGATCAATTCGCAGCCATCACAGTAAAGAATGGTTCAGACAAGGATCAACAGAGAATGCTAAATCTAGGAGGAAACACTGATAGAGTAGGATATATGCATGGTCTTAAAGTGTCTCCCCTACAGATTGCTTATTAGTCGTGGGGGGAATAACAGTGGACTACACAATGTAGAAATCAGAAAACACTAACTGGGTGGTCAAAATTCACTAATATCACAAGGACAGATGCTTAAGCATAGTTTGTTTAGCAAGCGTTTTGTTCTGCATGATCGGGGGGACAAGCAATCCAGCTAAGGGCATACAAGGCAAAGGGATTCTGGAGGGTGTTTGTGTCTAGCCTCTCACAAATAAGGGGAGTGCCTATGATCTTACTAAGTTAGACCACACATTGTTTTCATTTTTCAAGCAGTGCCTCAAGCTGTCTAAAACCAGAAGATTACTAAGAAATTAGTCCTGTCACAGTATCAGAGGTTTGCTTCTATGATAGCATCACAAGGCTTTTTGCTTTACAATGAATATCAAGTACGACATGATATACTCAGACTACAAATTGCTAATGGCATAAAAAGAAAATTCTTTCTATTCAAAAATAGATGCTTAAACACCAGTACTACAGAGCTTCTCCTTTAAAAAGGAGTAAGACTGAGTTAACCCATCTGGTACCTACAAAAAGCTACTTTGTTAACATGGAGGGTATTTATTATGTCCTAAAAAAAAGTTAATTCTTTATCTGGAATGAATGGCCTTCTTTTCTATGAATCGAAAATGGTACTAGTTATACATCATTATTAGAAAAATTGAAAAGAGTCACTGAAATCATCTTCTGTGGTTCTAATGAGGAGTCCCAGTTAAGAAAGGCTGGTTAGAAGAATGAAACTTCATAAACAATTGCCAATCTGGTCTCAAGGGGAGGGAGGAGTTACTTCCATTTTAACTTTGGAGGCACGTCAGTTATTCTAAGCAATTAAAGCTCCAGAAACAGTCAACTACTAAATCTGCTTTAAAGGTTAAAATTATACTTTACTTTCACACAGAATAAGTTTAGGTTTACCATTTTGTTGATGATACATAGATTATTCCTGTGAAAAAGTTTAACCCAACCCATTAAGCAATAGACTGTTCATGAATAAATCAATAAAAACCTTCGTGTTAAATGGAAAATATTCAAGAGATGTGGATTCAAGCCCCAGCTCTTCCATTTACTAATCATATGAGCTTTAATGACTAAATGCACAGGAGATTTAACAAAGAAAAGCTTGGATTTCTTTATCTATAAAATGAGTTACCCCTGGCTGGTCACTAGCACTCTGTAACATTCTTGGATTCTATGATGGGCAGTAGGACACTTAAAATATTCTAACCCATTATCTCTGAAAATCACTAAAAAGTCCAAGAAATTCCAGGGTTTGTGTATCCAGAGATATATTTAAGACTGTTGGCATTCACTTCTAGGTCACATGATTTAATATTTGGTAACCAAATAATGATTACTATCAATAAATGCTTATCAAAAAGAGCTTTAGTCTCTTGGTATTTGGTGACTTAATACTCAGTTACAACTGTTTATGAATCACCTCCAGCATGGAATCATTTATAATTCTGTTAAAGCATAACTCTGAACCAAACACTCTAAAGCTGAAGCAGTGGGTCACCAGGTATTGAGTGTCTAGCCTCACTCAGCTGAACTACCTAGAGTTTTTGTTCTTCCCTGCGCAACAACTCTTGTGAAGTAACAAATGATTCCATCCTAAATGTTTTTCGCTGAGCTGAAAAGAAAGCCAGATGCTTGGTGAAAGAAGTAGAATGAAAATGGATATGACTAAGAAACTGATGGTTCTTGGCCAGAAAATAGAACTTTGAGGTAAACGAAAGAATGCGTGAAATCAAATGTGACAGTGGTGCCAGAATTCACAAGGCCCCCAAAAGGCAACTCCCATGAATGTCCAAGGACTACGGGATGCGACTACATTCACAGTGGGATGTTCTTACACTGGTGCCCAAGCTGCTGCATCTTTGTAAAAGCACATTTCTGGGGCCACTCCTCAATTCAGGAGCTACTTTATCAACTCAACTGAAGTCTGGGAACCCCTTTCTATCACAAAACTGAGAAGGCACACCAAGGCAGCAAGTAAAATACTTCAGTAAATATTACAGCAGCATTTGAACACAAAGGCCCTGTTTCTTATCTTTATAAAATGAATTCTTCATTCTTGATGCTTCATGTTTCCTAAATAAATTTTGTCGTTTGTCCACTTCTCAAAACAGATGCCTGTTTCACATCTGTAGATAGGCATCTACAGATGCCTACATCCCATGCAGCTACTTAAACAAATTAACACTCCCACTCTTCTTGCAGACAGCTAAAAACATTTAGATACTACAAATGTCAGCGGCAACCAAGAGAGGAGAGAAAGTAATCTAAGAAACGGCTGACGAGCAAAGAAATTCACAGAACAAGAAATGTTTTTAAAATAAGCGGTGATTAAATAAGTGAGCATGACTTGTTAATTTCTTAGAAAGAAGTTCCATAGGATCATGTCTTCAAAATCGAGTATATCTATCGTACCATAACTGGGTTGGTTCGGCTGTGAAGCCTGAGCAACTAGATCTTTATTATGACGCAGAAACAGTATTGTGTTCCTCAGAGTGAGCGCATGGTCGAAGTTCCTCTGTGCTTCCCCTTCACCAGCGCTCTGAACCTGAAACAAGAGAACGTACGGGTTGCAACGAAAACCACTCCCAAGCCATTCATGCTGGTTTATAACCATAAAGTAGAAACATTTAGACATTATTAAAAATCAGTCTTTTCATACTGTGAAATTAGTTTTCTGCTTGCTCCATGGAAAAAAAGCTATGCCCAACCTAAACAGCACATTGAAAAGTAGAGACATTACTTTGCCAACAAAGGTCTGTGTAGTCAAAGCTATGGCTTTTCCAGCAGTCATGTACGGACGTGACAGTTGGACTATAAAGAAAGCCAAGCACCAAAGAATTGCTGCTTTTGAACTGTGGTGCTGGAGAAGATTCTTGAGAGTCCCTTGGACTGCAAGGAGATCCAACCAGTCCATCCTAAAGGAAATCAATCCTGAACATTCATTGGAAGGACTGATGCTGAAGCTGAAACATCAATACTTTGGCCACCTGATGTGAAGAGCTGGCTCACTGGAAAAGACCCTGATGCTGGGAGAGATGGAAGGCAGGAGGAGAAGGGGACGACAGAGGATGAGATGGTTGGATGGCATCACCGACTCAATGGGCATGCGTTTGAGCAGGCTCCAGGAGTTGGTGATGAACAGGGAAGCCTGGCATGCTACAGGCCATGGGGTCACAGAGAGTCAGTCACAACTGAGCAACTGAACTGAACTGAAAAATCAGCCAGTCAGAAATTTGCCCAGGCAATACTGAAACACATATTAACCTCAATCTTGGTTGAGCTTCCATTCGATTATACTTTGGAAGGTGACAGAAATTACCCCAAAAAGTAAAACTAACAACTTCAGCAACAAAGACATGTCAAATTATAACATTATATGTTCCATATATGATTCAAACAGGGTGCTCAAAAAACTCTGAGATCTATATATTCTGCTTTGTCTAGACAAGTAGTCTAATCCATGGTCACCAATGATGCCACTGTTTTATCACCCTGTTCACAACTCTGCAAGGGACAACAGAGTATGTGACTTAATACAGCTGTTCAGTACTGCTGAACATACAGCTTCAAATCACTCAACAAGGATTCACTGAGTCCCTGGTTCTGTGCTATGACCTCTTTAGGATGTAAGGACAAAAGAGTGGACAGAACTCCTGCCTTCACCGGGTTTGCATTTTAATGCATGCGCTTCTGACACTGAGTCAGTCACCCATTTAATATGTAAAAGCACACACATTCCAGAAGCAGCAGAGGAAACAGAAGGCCAGGTCTACAGGGGGAAATAACTAATTATATTTGGATTACATTAACAAGATCAGCCAATTAAGTTTGATCAAGATGAAGCTTTTTAAAAAATAGCTAAGAAACTAGTTTTAAAAACTAAATTTCAGACTAAAGGGCTTTTCCAAGAATGTCTATGTGGTAAAAAAGAAAACAGATATATAAAGTGTAAAAGAGATCTTCCAATTTGCTGTACTTGATAAAAGACCAGCTGAGGTGAGCTGGAAAGCATGTTAAAATGTGCTGGAATATAAAAAATTTATTGGAAAAGATGATACACAATAAGAAATGGGGCTAAACAAGATATTAAAAACATTGAGGAAACAGTGAAAATATAAAGATAAAAGTGAAGGAGACAAATTCATAACAAGGATCATCTCAGGCACTAAAAAAGTAAAAATCCTATGGAGAAGGTGGGAAGGGAAAAATGTTATGGTGGTTTATTTATTTTTTTTTTTTGAGATATAAAGGAAGTATAAAATTACCAAACATTCTCTAAACATACATGAGTTCATCACTAGAGCAAGGAAGGTACCGAAATGATTCATCAAACAACAGATTAGGCACACAAACTACTTGCTTACAGAAGCACAGAGGGCAGAATAAAATACTCAGGGAATGAAACACATCAAAAAGGCGATCAAGATTTAGAATGAAGGAAAATTAGGCTGTACTCATGGGGGGGTGGGGGGGAAAGATGGTTAAAAACAAATATGGCTGAAGTCTTCAAGATGCTAAAAGGGACAGTGAGAGTGGACATAAAAACGATACCCAGGGACTTTGTTTCAGATTAAGTGGAACAAAAATTTCAAATAAAAATTGCTTAAGAGTAGATTTTTTAAGTCACGATGAAAAGAAAAAAATAAAGAAAGAAAGGCTATTTTAGAAAAGTGCATAAAAACTGCACATAGACTTTAAGATTTCTGTACCCCATTTCCTCATTAAGTCAAATTATCCTAAGAGCTTAGGTGAGGTAAATGACTCTTTTAAAATCACAAATTTCATTCATCCACTCAATATGTTTAAACCTAAATGACTGCCACAGTTTTAGGGTGGGAATGAGGTAGGAATGAGCAAGAATATACCAAAAATCTACATAACCAACAACTGATGTTTTATCAAGCAAGAAAAGAGTCCAAACACCCTGACATCCCATAAGCTACCTAGATTTACCTTTTCTCGTTCAATAAGAAAGCTGTCCAGAGACTCATCTGAGAGTTTGCCAACTTCAAACATTGTGACTGCATGGCTTTTCAAATTCTGAAATAGAGAAACAAAACCAAAACTGAAATGTACCTTATTTGAGCCTATTATTAATAAGTTCTAGCTTTCCTCTGAATGCTAAGCATCTTATCTTTATACTATGCTTTCCAATATGTTTAACCTCAAGTGTGCATAAAGAGTTGATTTTTCTAATTACAAAAGCAGCCCTCACTAAAAAGCTGCCACACCCCTCTAAAGAATATAAAACAAAGCTGGCTGCATTTTCAGGAACAAATTTAATACTTAAAAAAAGATTTAGCAACACTGAGTTATTATGGACCTAACTGTTAAACCTTTTTATATTTAAATAACAATTTGACTTACTGGTGAAAGGTTTCCCATCATTAAAAAGGCAGTAAGTGTTGAGTCAAATAGGAATGCGATACTCTTTGTGTATCCTGTAGACAGATTCAAACTGTTTATACTGGCTGTGTCTGCTGGGGGGATAAAAATCATAGTTTCAAAATCAAGTGAATGAAAACTGTTCATTACTTATCATTTGCAGTGAGAAAGTATTCCATTTCAACTTTATTTAAGAATTAAAAGTACATAATATAGGCAATACTGTAAGTCATAAGCGGTCCCAATTCTACCTTATTTCCAACATAGAGAAAGAAAAAAACAATTTTTTTTAAGCCATTCACTTCTGCAGTAAACTTTCTGAAAGTCAATAATAAACCACGACTTGGTCACTGTCAGATCAAAATGACTACCTAGCTTAACCTCTGTGGATAAGTCGCCGGGTCCAGGGAACAGAACTACCGAGGGCAGGAACAGCAGCCACTTGACTGTGCCTTCTCCTCTCCCCACACAACCACGTGCAAGCCCCTCGTCCTCTATGCTCTGTCCCCTCTGTACCTAGAGGCCTTCCTGCGGTGGTCTTCCTGCACGCGCCAGCTGGCGCTCTCTTGGTTGTTCTCGGCCCCAACACCATCTTCTCCACGAAGGCTGCCTACACCTCTCTGGGCAGAAGGAGGGCTCTTCCTCTTTGCTCCCCACAAACACCACAGTGCCTCTCACGCTGCGGTGGCTCTTACACTCTCCAGATTCAGTGTTTAGAAGAAAACTATTGTATTTCCTATCAATTTTATGCCCCTGAGATCTAGCAGCATATGGGTAAGGACTCAAAGATACATACTGAGTGAAGAAAATCCAGCCCAAATCACAAATTAACCGTAAGCCTGGAGAGTTAGCTTTATGAGTGTATGTGCAGACACACGGCTTATTTACAGACAGGCTCAAGCTGAGCCACCACTAACCTGGATCTTCTTGACTGTTTGTATCCGTGTCAGTAGCTGATGAAGCTTCCTGTACAGGGCTCCTACTTGCCCCGCCATCCCACGACATGAGCATCTTCTGTGGATCTAAAGTACTCCTGTTGATGAAGAAAACAGTCACTTTTGAAAAACCACATAGATGACCGTATAAAAAACAGCCACTGAAGTCAGTACTGAGGTTACAAACATTCACCTAAATCCACTCTTACATTCCGGCCCCAAACTGAGACAGAGCCCTAAAATATTCTGCACCCACAGCAAAGGTTCTTAACTAAACCCTTGGACGGGCTTTAGAGAATCTGAGAACATTTTAAATTTGTATATAACATATAGTATGAGCTTTTCTCTAGGGAAAGTGTCATAGTTTTCAACAGATTCTAAAAAAAATCCCAAAACACACAAGATTAAACATCACTAATATATAGGGTTCAATCTGCTGAATACATAAAATTTTGTACATAAAATTGTATTTTTTCCCCAAAACAAAAAACTCTCATACTAAATAAATGAGTGACTTTAATCTGTTTACGGATGGAACGTTCTTCCACGATGAATGAAGCTGGTCCAAATTTATTACTTGGCCTTTCTTGTGGGCAAACCCCAATCGGCAGTACACTGACACAGCATTCTAAAAGGAATATAAAGGAAACGAGTATCTGAAATAAACCAGACGTCAGAATGTCTGTAGACAGAAAACATTATTATGGACTACATTTATAGAGATCCTCAAATATTTTCATCCCATAGCCAGAAAAAAACCATTTTCAGTAGGCCTGGTCTTCCCCTAAGATCTCCACATACGCAGGAGAGGGAAAGCCTCCAACCCTCTGGCTTGGCCCTCCCTAGATCCACCCCCCAAGAAGCGGGAGTTGGTGCTTTAACTGACATCACCGCAAGACACTGTGACTTCATTACAAGGCACTGGTCAGCTGCTCCCTGCTGAGCACAGACAGGTGAGGACAGCTTTCACTCCCTGGGGTGGGATACTGCTTCAGGGTTCTGATCTTGCTCTGCTCTGCTTCCTCTGACTCTGGAAGCATCTCATTGCTTCCGCTTCTCAGTATCAAGACAAAGATCTATGATCCATTCAGTGCTCGTAACTTGAGTGAAAAAGAGTAGGAAAATTACATACCTTAACCAGAGACAGGTCTATCTCAAGAACATTTGCAAGCTGGACAATAAAATTAAAAATTATTTCACACCCTAAGAATTATCAGTATATCATCATAAACAGTTATAGATAACCTATCCATCATGAGCAAAAGTTAAATTATTAATCATGGAAATACTAAATAAATTTGGTAAGCAGAATTTTCTTCTTTCCATATCTTGAAGACATTCAGAGTAGTACAAATCCAGGTAGTGACCCTAACAACTTAGTGTGAATTATAATTATTTGAGCTACTTTAATTAGAATTACTTAGTTTTAATTTTCTCATTTAAAATGAAAAAATTCTAGATCAGTCGTTTGCAATGCTTTTACTATAAAGTCATCATATAAAGTTATTCAACCAAATCACACCTATATACATATGCAGGAAGTAACTTAAGAATAGTGACTTAAGTATATTAAGGGTCTAAGATCCAACCATGAACGGATTTTTTAAATATTTTAGTTATATCATTAAATAATTTTATCTACTTTACACAAACTTATTTTATAATCTTGAGGCTAAATTCTTTCATAAGATGCTGTCACACTTCCCTCTGCAACATTAGTATGCTCATCTATTGACACAAATATATTATAAAGCAGAGTTTCAAAATAATCACCTTGCACTCGATTCATTACAAAACCTTCAAGAGGAGGAACTAAAATAAACAAAACAGACATTTCTCAGCAATTTAATTTTGTAAAAGAAGAAAGTTTAATTCAAATATCTATTCAAAAAGAGACCTCCAACTTCGGAAATGAATTCAGCCTTTGATTCATTTTATCAACTCCACTGCAAGTTTTTCTAAAACTCCCAAAGTAAAGGTCCGATACAAAATGCTGTCTACACATAGTGGACTCTGATGGCAGAGCATAAATCCATAAAAGTAATTTCACCCCCAGGGACCGCTCAGCATTACTCAGGCAGAGAAGTGCTTACAGGCGTGGACTCAGTAGAAAGGCAGGGGGACTGTAGTTGCTTCAGAATGGGGAAGCCTGCCAAGGGTATGTTTTTGATCGGTCTTAGGCAGCAGGATGCCTGGTCTGAAGCAGAGAAACAAGGGCTGCAAGCTGCCATGCTATACAAAACAGGGGGACAAAAAGTATCAACTCGCTGCCCGTCATCCCATCATCCCCGCTCCATCCTGACAAAAGGGGAAACCCATATGTGTGACTGCCACGTTTATCACTGATGTAATTTGCTCTTTGGGGCTTTCTATTCTGTATCCTCCTTAATGGGAAGAGGGTCAAAACCTTTGTCCGCACAAGAGGCTGCCCAGTCACTACTCTCCAGCTGGCAGTTGGTACTCACTTCTCCCCATCTCTTTGGGCCAGATGCCCTACTCCAATGTACTAGGCTACTCTTCCCAACCATAATGAGGAGGCACTACGCTTGCCTTTGCCAGTCTCCCCTGTGGGCACACTTCCCTTAAAAGAATTCTGGGAAGATGTGTGCCTAGATCACAAGAGGATTTGGTGTCCCTGTGTCCTCTGACCCTAACACTACCTCCCTGCACCCAAAACCTGAAAGCATTTCCAACAGAGAGCTGTAAGACAAAACACAAGTGAGCAGAATGAAGACGCTGTGAAGAGCCACAATGCACACATCAGGGTAGGCTGTCCCAGTTACAGCTCTGTCTCATGGCATTTTCCGATTTGCTGCTACCCATATTTCTAATCACCCAAGAACTGTCAAGGATCAAAGGTTTCTTTTTAGCAATATTTCAGCAATCCCATCCTTTAATAGAATTAGTTCTTTTACTACACTATCAACTATGTGAAAAAGAAGTGTCAAAATTTACTGAATGCTTACTAAATACCAGACTACACTACTAGCTGCTTTATAGATATAATTTCACTTAATCCTCTTAATATCAAGAGTTGTTAAAAACTATACCTTATCTTAGAGATGAAGAAACCAAGGCATTAAGAGGTTAGAAATATGCAATTTACATTTGGGCAAAAAGAATGAGAAATTCTTTATCTCTACATAAAGAGATACAGAATAGTCTTCAATATATATTAAGTTAAAAAAGCAAAGCATGCGTTGGATACACCATCTGTGTAAGAATAAAATCACACAAAAAAGGATATATATATATTTGTGCACAGTATGTTTGTGAGAGAGTATATAGGCAACTTAGCAGTAGTGGCCAAGAGAGAAATTGAGTAACTCAGGGCAGGCATCGGAAGCAGATGTTTTTATACTCTGTTGTAAGTTTAGTGTTTTATAATCCTAATTATTACCTACTCAGAAAGACATTAATAAAAATAAAGAAAAATACCTGGAAACAGCAAAGAAAATTATTTTTTAAACAATAAAGGACAAGGAAGGCCTGGTCATAAACACACATAAACACATATAAACACAAATAAAACATAAAGGTCAGGACACACCTGATATGAGGGAGTATTTCTGTAATAAGCCCTATCACTCAGTAGTGGTATCACAAACAAGCGAAAAGGTATGATGGAAAACACACTTACAATACATAACCTTAATGTAACAAGTGCTTCTACAAATTGGGAAGAAATCTAACCTATAGAAAAAAAGCTCTACTGTGTTCAAAGATATTAACCACATCACAAAAATAAAGAAGTAAGGAAATGATCTAAATAACCAG
Source organism: Moschus berezovskii (assembly GCF_049115385.1). Lineage (NCBI taxonomy): Eukaryota > Metazoa > Chordata > Mammalia > Artiodactyla > Moschidae > Moschus > Moschus berezovskii. Next base: position 67,259,371 of record NC_142475.1, on the reverse strand, counting down.
CAACAGAGTAATGGTTTAGTAAACTGAAACCACTGTTGTTCTTGTTCGTTTGTTTGTTGCCAAGTGGTGTCTCTTTTGCAACCCCACAGACTGTAGCCCACCAGGCTCCTCTGTCCACGGGATTTCCCAGGCAAGAATACTGGAGCAGGTTACCATTTCCTTCTCCAATCAAACCTGTGTCTCTTGCACTAGCAGGAGGATTTTTTACCACTGAGCCACTTGGGAAGCCCCAAACTTCCTCGTATTAATACAAGGGTCTTAATGCTGATTTGACTTGGAGAGGGAGTGAAGAAGGGAGAAAGAGATAAGCCAAAAAAGACGGTCATTACATGAAAAAATAAGACACAGGTATGTCTGGTAAAAATGAACAACATGCAATTCTGTGATGTTACTGAATACATGGAGAAACTGACGCAGTGAACAAGGTTTAAAAGGTGACATACATGTATAAAGACAGATTTGATTTAGGATTTTCAGAAATTTACCTTGGATTTCTATTTTAACACAGTGTCTACACCACCATAAGATAAAACTAAAAAGAAGGAATTTGATGAACATCACCACAATGTGCTGTAACGTAATAAGGAAGAAATGGTTTTCTTTGAGAAATTCTAACACAAAGATCCCAGGATGATGTGTGTCTAACTTATTAGGGTGATACACATTGCCCAGCCCCTAGCAGCCATTCAAAAAACATTGAGAAATATTACCACATACTCACCTGCTATACAACTGTCATCAGATCTTGGTACATCCAGATAAACAAATCCTTTGTTATAGAAACCTACAGAAGCAAAAGTATCTTGTTTTAGATGAAACAGTAAACATTAGCAGTTAAAAAAATAAAATAAAAACTTTATTCTTGATTTTCCATAAAGATAAAGATTCTTACAACTTAATGGTATGTGAAAAAAAGACAGAAGAAAAACATTATTATCAGAGCTTTCAAAATCTTGGTTTCCCTCAAATGCTCAGAACTGCAAAATTTCTCTTATGATTCATTCACATAAATTTCTAGTCTATGTGACTAATTACAGCCACACTGGAAAACAATGGACAAAGGTCACATTTTAAACAATACCACACCTTCCTGAGGAAATATTACTATTCTTATCTAATTGATAAATAATTGCTACTAATTGTTGATGGCTTAAAATAAGTTTTTATGTTGACAGAAGACCATTTCTACTAACCACTTACTATGGACTACCTTGTAATCTAGTGATCCAGAGAGTCGAGGGCCTGCATCAATGATCTTATCAATAGCCCATTTCTCAGGCAAAGTGTATATCTAGTAAAAGCAAAATATTTTCAATTAAGTTCTGTCCAAATTAACTAATTGATCAGTTCAGATCAGTTCAGTTCAGTTCATTTCAGACGCTCAGTCGGGTCCGACTCTTAGTGACCCCATGAACCACAGCACGCCAGGCCTCCCTGTCCATCACCAACTCCCGGAGTTCACTCAAACTCATGTCCATCAAGTCGGTGATGCCATCCAGCCACCTCATTCTCTGTCGTCCCCGTCTCCTCCTACCCCAATCGCTCCCAGCATCAGACTCTTTTCCAGTGAGTCAACTCGTCGCATGAGGTGGCCAAAGTATTGGAGTTTCAGCTTTAGCATCAATCCTTCCAATGAACACCCAGGATTGATCTCCTCTAGAATGGACTGGTTGGATCTCCTTGCAGTCCAAGGGACTCTCAAGAGTCTTCTCCAGCACCACGGTTCAAAAGCATCAATTCTTCGGCAATCAGCTTTCTTCACAGTCCAACTCTCACATCCATACATGACCACGGGAAAAACCATAGGCTTGACTAGACGGACCTTGGTTGGCAAAGTAATGTCTCTGCTTTTTAATATGCTATCTAGGCTGGTCATAACTTTCCTTCCAAGGAGTAAGCGTCTTTTAATTTCCTGGCTGCAATCAGCATCTGCAGTGATTTTGGAGCCCCAAAAAATAAAGTCTGACACTGTTTCCACTGTTTCCCCATCTATTTCCCAAGAAGTGATGGGACCAGATGCCATGATCTTCGTTTTCTGGATGTTGAGCTTCAAGTCAACCTTTTAACTCTCCTCTTTCACTTCCATCAAGAGGCCTTTGAGTTCCTCTTCACTTTCTGCCATAAGGGTGGTGTTATTTGCATATCTGAGGTTATTGATATTTCTCCCGGCAATCTTGATTCCAGCTTGTGCTTCTTCCAGCCCAGCGTTCCTCGTGATGTACTCTGCATATAAGTTAAACAAGCAGGGTGACAATATACAACCTTGATGTACTCCTTTTCCTATTTGGAACCAGTCTGCTGTTCCATGTCCAGTTCTAACTGTTGCTTCCTGACCTGAATACAGGTTTCTCAAGAGGCAGGTCAGGTGGTCTGGTATTCCCATCTCTTTCAGAATTTTCCACAGTTTACTGTGATCCACACAGTCAAAGGCCTTGGCATAGTCAATGAAGCAGAAAGAGATGTTTTTCTGGAACTCTCTTGCTTTCTCCATAATCCAGCGGATGTTGGCAATTTGATCTCTGGTGCCTCTGCCTTTTCTAAAACCTGCTTGAACATCTGGAAGTTCACGATTCACATATTGCTGAAGCCTAGCTTGGAGAATTTTGAGCATGACTTTACTAGCGTGTGAGATGCAATTGTGCGGTAGTTTGAGCATTCTTTGCCATTCCCTTTCTTTGGGATTGGACTGAAGACTGACCTTTTCCAGTCCCGTGGCCATTGCTGAGTTTTCCAAATTTGCTGGCATATTGAGTGCAGCACTTTCACAGCATCATCTTTCAGGATTTGAAATAGCTCAACTGGAATTCCATCCCCTCCACTAGCTTTGTTCGTCATGATGCTCTCTAAGGCCCACTTGACTTCACATTCCAAGATGTCTGGTTCCAGGTGAGTGATCACGCCATCGTGATTATCTTCGTCTTGAAGATCTTTTTTGTACAGTTCTTCTGTGTATTCTTGCCACCTCCTCTTAATATCTTCTGCTTCGGTTAGGTGTTAGGTGTCAGTGATGCCATCCAACCATCTCATCCTCTGTCGTCCCCTTCTCCTCCTGCCTTCAATCTTGCCCAGCATCCGGGTCTTTTCAAATGAGTCAGTTCTTCACATCAGCTGTTAGCATTTGCTTTATATATTGAGGGGCTCCTATTTTGGGTGCATATATATTTATAATTGTTATGTCTTCTTGGACTCATTCCTTGATGATTATGTAGTGCCTTTGAATGGTCTTTACTTTGAAGTCTGTTTTTTGTTTCTTTTTTTAACTTATTTTTTAATTGAAAGATAATTGCTTTACAGAATTTTGTCAGACCTCAACATGAATCAGCTCTAGGTATATATATATATATATATATATATATATATATATATATATATATATATACACTCTCCCTTTTGAACTTCCCTCTGATCTCCCACCCCATCCCACCCCTCTTTTGTCTGATATGAGTATTGCAGTTGGTGCAATGGTGAAGAATCTGCCCACCAATGCAGGAAACACAGGAAATGTGGGTTCAGTCCCTGAGTTGGGAAGATCTCCTGGAGAAGGAAATGACAACCCACTCCAGTATTCTTGCCTGCAGAATCCCAGGGACAGATGAGCCTGGCAGGCTAGAGTCCATGGGTTGCAATAAATTGGTCATGACTGAGCACGCATGCGAGCACTCCAACTTTGTTTTGATTTCCATTTCTATGGAATGTCTCTCCCCATTCCCTCATTTTCAGTCTGTATACGTCCCTAGATATGAAGTGGATCTCTTGTAGACAGCATATATATGGTTGCTGTTTATATATCCATTCAGCCAGCCTGCATCTTTTGCTCGGAGAATTTAATCCATTTGCACATAAGGCAGTTATCAATCAGTATATTCCTGTTGCCATTTTGTTCATTGCTGTGGGTTTGCTTTGTAGGCCTTGTTTCTTCCCTTCCTCTTTAGTTCCCTTCTCTTGTGTTTCCCACCTGGAGAAGTTCCTTTAGCATTTGTTGCAAACCTGGCTTGGTGGTGCTGAATTCTCTCAGTTTTTGATGGTCTGAAAAACTTTTGATTTCTCTGTTGAATCTGAATGAGAGCCTTGCTGGTAGAGTATTCTTGGTTGTAGGTTTTCCCTTCATCACTTTAAATATATCCTGCAACTCACTTTTGAAGTACAGAATTTCTACTGAAAAATCAGCTGATAACGTTATGAGTCATATTCTTGAGTTGTTTTGCAGATACTAAAACCTCCATCAGATAGAAAGAGTTAGCTGTGTGCTGAATACAAGCACATAGACCCCAGATGGCTTGGAATCAGAAAGCTGATTATGTTAACTCCCAAAATATCTCCTTGTTACACCACCAACCCATCAGAAGAAGTCCACAATCCACATATCCCTTGACTTCTCCCTTACCTTACCTTTAGAAACCTTTCCCTGAAAGACTTTGAGGATCTTGGGTCTTTTGTGGGTGAGCTGCCCATTCTCCTTACTTGGCCCCATTTTGGGTGCCTTGCAATAATTGCTATTCTTTCCTTTACCACAGGCCGTATTTGTAGATTAGCTTGATTATACACATGCAAGCAGACCCAAGTTTCATCTGCTAACAAGCTCAAGCCAATGATGAAGCCTCCTGTAACTGCCTGTTCCCAAGTTCCTTGTAATGAGAAATATCACGTGCCCTTACTGTTTAAGCTACTTCAAGTGGAGTGTTCTACTGTTTAGTACTTTTTCCCATTTAAATTTATCTCAGTGGGATAGACATTGAGCTAGAGTTCTTTTTCTCTGATTTGATGAAAATTAGAGAAAACTGTGTAGTTCAAACTTAGTTCTCTCGATTAGGAATAAAGGCTAATGCATCAAATGAGTACAGAAAGTAACAAGGTCCACAGTATCATATACAAAGTAAAAATAACAAAACGGTCACTACTGCTCACTTGTTGACTTACTTGTGGCATGCTTCTTTTCTGTTAAGCATTTTGTATTAATCAGAGAGTGAGTGAGAGTTAGAGACAGACATATACAAAGTGATGTGTGTGTGTGCGCATGTGTGTCTTCAGTGCTGGGCCCTGCTCTTGTGAACTATGCACCAACCAGCTCTTATCATCAACCAACACTTTGGAAACACCCAAACCTTGGATTCATCCCAGATTCTTCTCTTTCTTGTTACCCTCACATTCAGGCTGGTGGCGCATACTTTCAGTTCAGGATATAAGAGGCATTATATTTCTCTTCAACTCAAAGCTTTCCTCTGGCTCCCAACTCTGTAGGAATAGAGGCCAAAGCCCTCAAGTGGCTTTCATGCCCACCACCATGTGCCTGGGCTTCCTCTTAGAATTTGCCTTCACCAGGCCTGTCCTTTTGCATCCCTTAAATGCAGAGAACTTTCCCACCAGAGCTTCTGCACTTGTGTTTTCCACCTGAGACACTTCTCCCCAGATGTCTGTGGAATTGCTGCCCCAACCCTCTTGGTCTTTGCTCAAACATCACTGCAAGAGAGGCCCTCCCTGAAGAAGCTCCTCATGTGCTGCCACTGCCCAGACCATCTCACCCTGTCTCATTCACCCAGGTTTATTTTTGCCCTGAGTGCTTTCACCAGCTGAAATATATGTGTGTATCTGTTTGTTTATGTGTCTCTCTGCTAGAAGGTACTGTACACAATGTCCTCTGTGTATCTCTATCACATAGCACACAGCCTGTAATTAATTCATACTAATTGGATGAATGAGCACTATGTTCCCCAAGGTCTTTCTGACACTATCCAGAGGGAGTGGAGGGGTCACTGTGCATGCTAAATAGCTTCAGTTGTATCCAACTCTTTGCGACCCTATGGACCGTAGCATGCCAGGTGCCTCTGTCCATGGGGATCCTCAAGGCAAGAATACTGGAGTGGGTTACCATGCCTTCCTCTAGGGGATCTTCCCCCAGGGAAGATTCTCCCTGCATTGGCAGGCAGATTCTTTTACCACTCGCGCTATGTGGGAAGCCTGGAGGGGTCATTAGATCTCCCCAATTTATCTTTTACATGTTGAGTGGTCAACTTAAATTTTTATTTGATAAAAATGGCTATCCTCCTAAAAGATTTTAAAATGTTTATTTTAGACTAAAGTGAGTGACAGTCACTCAGTCGTGTCTGACTCTTTAAAACCCCCTGGACTATACAGCACACGGAATTCTCCAGGCCAGAATACTGGAGTGGGTATCCTTTCCCTTCTCCAGGGATCTTCCCAACCCAGGGATCAAACCCAGGCCTCCCGCGTTGCCAGCAGATTCTTTACAAAGGGAAGCCACAAGGGAAGCCTTATTTTAGACTTCCATGGGTAAGGGGGGGACAATGGATTGTGTGCTTGAGAAGCAAAATTTCACTACTTTACACACTTTTCTTTAGTTGGAGGATAATTGATACACAATGTTACATTGGTTTCTGCCATCAGTTCAGTTCAGTTCAGTTCAGTCGCTCAGTCGTGTCCGACTCTCCGAGACCCCATGAACCACAGCACGCCAGGCCTCCCTATCCATCACCAACTCCCGGAGTACACTCAAACTCACGTCCATAGAGTTGGTGATGCCATCCAGCCATCTCATTCTCTGCCGTCCCCTTCTCCTCCCGCCCCCAACCTTTCCCAGCATTGCCATACGACAATGCAAATCAGTCGTAATATATATCCCCTCCCTCTTGAACTTCCCTCTCCTCTCCCATCTCACCCCTCAGGTCATCTCAGAGTCCCAGGCTGGGCTCCCCAACTTTACTCAGTTCTATTGTGTAAATGTAAAAAATGAACATATAGCATTTTAACTTAAAAATAAAAGACTTATAAATAGTGCAGTGATGTGGAGGAGTGTAATGCACTGTCTGCTACCCAGGCCTGTCTGTTACCAATGGGACCAGCATACCTCAGATCAGGCCTCATCATCTCCTCTCTCTTACTTTCTGTGAGACCTGAGCATTTCTTTACACAAACTACACACTGTGTGTGGATTTTAAATGCACAGGTTATTGTATCTTTCTCATTTTAAAAATATCCATGCACCTTACAACACAGTTGGAGGAGAATAGTCAAAGGACAGATATGCCTTCCTACAAAGACTTGCACTGGTAACACTGTTAAGTACTTTTTATGTTTTGGTTTACAATGCAAGTTTTTTGTTTGTTTTATGTAGTTGGATATACTTGCATCTAGGTCCAAGTTTATGTCCTTTCACAAATTTCTACCATATTGAAGTCCTAACTTTCATGTCTCTTGAAAGAGTTAAAATTAAAATCAGTTCTTCTTTCTCTCTCCTGTTGCTTTGGAACAGGTCCTTTGCTTCAGAAAGATGATTGTGACTCATCCCAAGGTCAGTGTGCCCCGCCTGTCTACAGTGGGTCCAGTGTGGTTCCTGGCAGCACAATTAGTTCTCTGAAATTTCCACAAAGCTTGGAAAGACTTCTGATAAATCCACTGTGAAAGCCTGGAATAACTCCAGTACAACTAGCCTATTACTCTTGAAAACTGTATTATTACCTTTGATCAATTTTCAGAAATTAAAGAAATAACGGTGAACGTGAATTTCATTTGGGTCTTGACATTGGCAGGTCAGTGGGAACATAGACTTCACACATTCTGCCTCATCACCTGGCACTAAGGAGGTGGCACTACTGGCGTGGTGTCAGGAGGCCAATTAAAATGCAAAGATGCCAAAAGACAGTCTCAGCCTTCCCTGGTGGTCCAGTGGTTAAGAGTCGTCCTTGCTTGCAGGGGATGCTGGTTCGACCCAGGAAGATCTCACATCCTGCACAGCAACTAAGCCCAAGCACCAGAACTACTGAGCCCACACTCTAGAGCCTGAGAACTGAAACTGCTGAGCCCATGTGCTCTAGAACCTGTGTTCCACACCTAGAAAGTAACCCTGCTCACTGCAACTAGAGAAACTCCTGAGCAGCAACGAAAACCCAGAGTAGCCAAAAATTACTAAATAAAGAAAAATTCTTTAAAAGACTCAGTCTCATAACATAATACCCAGAATGTCCCGATTTCAGTTGAAAATCACTCTTCTTTCCAAAAAATGGGAAAATCTCCACCTGAATTAGAAAAGACAAATAGATGCCAACACCAAGATGACAAGGATATTATCTGACAAGGAGATTAAAGGAGTCATCCTAAAAATATTTCAAGGACCAGTCATCAACATGATCAACATACATTTTTAAAAAAAGCAAAATCTCCAGCAAAGAAATAGAAGATAAAGAAGAACTAAAGGAAAATTTTAAAAGTGAAAAATATGCAGAGTTGGATAACTGAGACAGAGACAGAATGTCTCATTTACCCACTTTGGAAAGCTGCCTCGTGCACTCAAAATGTAACCAACTCAGTTGCAACTAGACATTTGTCCCAGTGCCATGTACTGTGACATTATATTTGCTTTTATTATTGGTCCATACCCATCACATTAAAAGAAAGAAGAGTGGACTTCATATTTTATTTTTAAAGCACATTAAAGTGTCAATTATTTTGTTATCCAATTAGATGGCAAAACATTGTGTTTATTATACAACAGCAGCCGGGCTAAAAAGAATGAAGTGTTGATTTTATGAGACTAAGCACTCACCACAGCATTCCCAACTTACAGGAAGACAAGTCAGAAAAAAAATAGAAATTTTAAAATGGAATAGCTCATTAGAGCACAATTTCTTCACAAAAATAAAAATGAGGCTGCAACTAAAGTAAGTCTCCAAGTGTTGGACAAACATGAAGAGTCATTTACTAACGGTGAGTTAATTAGATTGACTTACTGCAGTACCTGAAAATAAACTAGTTTAAGACTATTGGTCATACAACTATAACTTTCTTGAAGAGCTGAGGACATTGTGAGCAACAGTAACAGCTAAGTAAAATAGGGCCAATGTTTTCAAGTGATATTCTTTGGCCTTTGATAAGCCTAATGGGGTTGCTTTATAGGTGTTGCTTATTTGAGAAACCAATCCTGAGTTTGAAGCACCTGAGTTACACTGTACCTAGTGTGTGTGTGGAGCAGGGACATTTTCAAAGAGGTTCAGAAAACACAAATTCAGTCCAATCTGAACGCAAATTGTTAAGCTGCTTTACAGTAGATGATGGTAAAAACACTTGTGGAGCAAAACAAGGCTTAGTTGGACAAATTTGCAAAACTTCTGAAAATACAAACCCTTTAATGTGAATTATTTGTCATTTTGTTATTCGACAGCAGGGACTTTGCAAAAAATATTGGAATCTATCATGTGTTATTGAACCAGTAAGTCAGCAGTGACCGTCATTTGGACTTATCCCTTATTACTTTCATGAGTTTTTGTCAGAATAAAAACTGAATATCCTAACTTTCTCAACTGCATAGCAATTCAATAGGTTAGCAATTGTAAAGTGTTAATGTTCTTTTATTATTTTTTTAGCTCAGGGCTGAATTGAATTTTTTTCTACGATAATCACTATTATTAACCATGGGTTGAATTTGAAAATTAGTTTTGGTTACAGATTTAATAATGCTTCTTAGTGAAATCGACCTAAAACTCTAAGGAAATATAGAGCTTGTGTGTAAAATTTATACTGTAGTAAAGCAAATTAGACAACAGCTAATGTTTAAATCACAAGTAAAGAAAAGTTGCCTTATGTACCTCCTGTGCTGTCAAAAATTATGGACACAGTCGAGGTTGGGGGGGAAGAAGGAGAGGGTGAGATGTATAGAGAGACAGCAGCAGCAGCAACATAGAAACTTGTATTACCATAAGTAAAATAACAACCAATGCAAATTTGCTGTATGTCTCAGGAAACTCAAACAGGGGCTCTGTAACAACCTGGAGGGGAGGGGTGGGATGGGGAGGGATGAAGGAGGGAGGTTTCAGAGGGAGGGGACATATATATACCTATGGCTGATTCATGCTGATGTTTAGCAGAAACCAACACAATTCTGTCAAGCAATTATCCTTCAATTAAAGATAAATAAATTTTAAAAACAAAAAAAGAAAAAGAGGTGCAAACTCTATTCCCAGACAAATTTGTGTGAGTATACATTCTGAGCTGAAACTACAGTTGTAACAATATTTTTTTGGACTGCAATGAAAGTGCAAAGGAAATGTCCTTATTGCAAAATCCATTTACCTGAGAAATCGATGGGCTTCCACCTAACTTTTGATTGGAAGTGATAATCTGCATTGTAATGACATGCTAAAAGCCAGATATCAAGAGGAGAATCTAGCAGAATTCGATAAAAGTCTCCCAAGTGGTAAACACTCTCAATTAATACCACGTCTTCAGGGGTCAGTATTTGCTAGTATTCACCTGCGTGACAAAAAAATTTTCAAAGGTAAAATATGTAAAATCTTATTACAGGTCGGCAGTAATAGATGAACACTTGCAATCAATTTTGATGACAGGAAATAGTAACTTTGAACCCCAACTAAGCAAAATGTAATCCCCCAAATACTACCATTCTTTCCATTAGTGTTCCTGTATTGCAAAATATCATGCTTAGTTTTTGTTTATGAAATCTTATGGAAATTTGTTTCTCTCTTGTCATCTGGATATATACTTAATACATTCAATTCTGCAACTTGGCCTGTAAAACCTAAAGGAGATTTACCATCTAGCTCTTTATAAAAAGTGTTTGCAGACTCCTAGAGAGGAGATTTTGGTCTGTGTCTATTTATTTATTTATTTTGAGACAGCAAGACAAACGCCCATGAAATCACAAACAAACCTAGTCTCTTCCTTTTCTTTTTCTTAAACTTAAAATATTCTTCTGAAGTACAGAAAAGCTAAGGAATCTTGACCACCCACCTTGCTGCACACACAGTCCCTTTCCAGAGGTCACCCAGGGGTCATCCTGCTTCCTCCCTTTCTCCCCTACTGTTTACTCTCACTCAACAGCCAGAGTGATCCTGTTAACAAGCAGGGCAGTTCTGACCCGTCTGCCTTCAGCCCTGCAGCAGCTGCCCATTTGATCCCTTTTAAAGCCATGACCTCACAGTGGCACTGTCAGCCCATGTACCCACCCCATCCCCACCCACATGGAACTGGCCACACAGGCCTTGGATTTTCCTTGGCATACTCCTTTCTTAGAGCCTTTGCATGGAATATTCTCCTTGCCTGGAATCATGATGCCTGACTTAGCAAATAAAAATACAAGATGCCCAGTTAAATTTTCATTTCAGATAAATATATAATTTATTTGACTATGTCCCAAATATTGCATGGGACATACTGACATGAAAAAATTACTCTGTACTTATTTGAAACTCAACTGTGACTGGGTATCCTATATTTTGCCTGCCAGCACTTTGTGGAGCGCTCCTAACTTCTATCAAGTCTTTTCTCAGAAAGGTCTCCTCAGTGAGGTCCACCCTTCAGTTCAGTTCAGTTCAGTTCAGTTGCTCAGTCGTGTCCGACTCTTTGCGACCCCACGAATCACAGCACACCAGGCCTCCCTGTCCCTCACCAACTCCCGGAGTTCGCTCAAACCCATGTCCATCGAGTCAGTGATGCCATCCAGCCATCTCATTCTCTACCGTCCCCTTCTCCTCCTGCCCCCAATCCCTCCCAGCATCAGAGTCTTTTCCAGTGAGTTAACTCTTCACATGAGGTGGCCAAAGGATTGGAGTTTCAGCTCTAACATCAGTCCTTCCAATGAACACCCAGGACTGATCTCCTTTAGAATGGACTGGTTGGATCTCCTTGCAGTCCAAGGGACTCTCAAGAGTCAATGAAGCAGAAATAGATGTTTTTCTGGAACTCTTGCTTTTTCCATGATCCAACAGATGTTGGCCATTTGATCTCTGGTTCCTCTGCCTTTTCTAAAACCTGCTTGAACATCTGGAAGTTCACAGTTCACGTATTGCTGAAGCCTGGCTTGGAGAATTTTGAGCATGACTTTACTAGCGTGTGAGATGAGTGCAATTAGTACCCATTTAAAATTACCACCAAAGTCTTTCACTACCACACCCAAATTCCTTTACCTTTCTTACTCTCTTCCTTACAACATTCGTCACCTTCTAACATGCCAGATAATTCACTGGTTGTGTTCACTGTTTATTTTTATCTCCTCTTGTTCAAGTATAAGCTACACATGGACAGAGATCTGGGTGTTTTGCAGCAGACAAAGCACTAATCTATCCCAGTAACTAGAAGTGAACCAGGCACATGAGAGTTCTCAAGAAATGACTGTTGGAAAATGAGTGAGTATCCTCCGAGCAGCACCTAGATGTCCACAGGCAACAATTCCACCTTGAACTTATTTATATTTTTCCAAGTTTTTTTTCCCTCCCCATCCATCGAAGCTGGCAGGCTGGTATCACTCCCAAATTATCCCTCTCTCTTATCCTGCCCTCTTCCTCTCCCCCAAATTGTTTGGTTTCCACAACTTGCTACAGTTCCTCTGTATTACTCCTCACCCATCACCTGCTCACTGCTCCATGGTTCCACATTGCCCTTTAGGTGTTGTGTGTTACTCTACAATCTCAAAGTCTCCTTGCCTCTTATCTATCCCCGTATGATCCCTTCCTCATACTACTTCTTGATGATCTTTTCAAAATGCAAAATAATGAGAAATGAAACAGAAAACACAGGTTATAAAACTGACAATGTGAATCTCAAAACTGATAAACTATCTCAAACTATGACATGACATGAAAAACTACCTCAAGTTCAAATTGGCTTAACACAAGCTATTTCAGGTCTGTATATTCCAAGATAAACCCTTAGTTCAGGGTTTCCACAAAGACTCAAGGATTCCAAAAATGAGACTGTGCCAGCAACTCCCTTGGTTTACAAATGCTGGCAGGTCCTCGCTGCCCAAACCCACCTCAGAACCATCGGAAGTCTTTCAGCACCCTGCCCTCACTCTCCGTTTGAGATGTTATCAAGACTTCCTGGGGGGTGATGCTCACTTTTGCTCAGAATGTTGAATAAACTCAGCTTCATGTGATCAGTCTCTGATGGTCTTGGTAGGAGCTTTGTAGCCCTCTTTCAGTTTTCTGCTTCAGTTCCTTTTATTACTCTCTATGGCCTGCAGAGAAGTCCACTAGTCCCATCATGGTGCACAAGCTGTCCCCGAGAAGCCGCTTGCCCTCTGCTCCCAACATGGTTGTAGCTTTATTCTTTCATCTTTTGCTGACTTTGCAGATGTCCCACCTACCTGTCTTTTTCTGCTCCCTAGTCCTTTCTTTCAGGTACAGTTCAAGTTTCATCTCCCAAGCTACACATCTTTCTTACCCATTCTCAGTAGCCTTTTAGACATACATTGGCCCAAGTATTGAATAGTTGGCTTACTCAGCTCGTTGGAGAGACAGGACTTGCCCCATCTCAGGCCCAGCATCAGATCCAGTGCCTGGTATATGGCCATCATTTGTAAACTTTTCTCCATAAATTAAAGGTAACAGCTGAGGAAAGTGCTACTATTTTTCTTGTCCCTCTTTCATTAAGATGTCTCTCACGGGCTTGGAAATTCTTTCATTCTGTCACTAAGGCAGGTCCAACTCTTTGTGACCCCATGGGCTGCATCATGCCAGGTTTTCCTGTCCTTCATTGTTTCCTGGAATTTGCTCAAAGTCATGTCCACTGAGTCAAAGACACGATCAACCATCTCATCCTCTGTCACCCTCTTCTCCACCTGCCCTCAATCTTTCCCAGCATCGGGGTCTAAAAGACTCATTAAAATGAGTTGGTTCTTCACATAAGGTTTTCAAAGTATTGACGCTTCAGCTTCAGCAACAGTCCTTCCAATTAATATTCAGGGTAGATTTCCTGTATTATTAACCGATTTGATCTCCTTGCGTCCAAGCAATTCTCAAGAGTCTTTTCCAGCACGACAGTTTTAAAGCATCAGACTTCTTTACAGTTCAGTTCTCACATCCACACATGACTACTGGAAAAACCATAAGATGTCTCTGCTTTTTAATACACTGTCCAGGTTAGTCAAAGCTTTTCTTCCAAGGAGCAAGCATCTTTTAATTTCATGGCTGCAGACACTGTCCACAGGGATTTTGGAGCCCAAGAAATCACTTTTTCCACTTTTCCCCATCTATTTCCCACAAAGTGACGTCACAAGAGGCCACAATCTCGGTTTGTTGAATGTTGAATTTTGAGCCAGCTTTTTCACTCTCCTCTTTCCCCCTCATCAAGAGGCTTTTTAGTTTCTCTTTGCTTTCTGCCACTAGGGTAGTGTCATCTGTGTATCTGAGGTTGTTGATATTTCTCCTGGCAATCTTGATTTCAGCTTGTGATTCCTCCAGCCTGGCGTTTTGAGTGATGTACTCTGCAAAGAAGTTAAATAAGCAGGGTGACAAGATACAGCCTTGTCATACTCCTTTCCCAGTTTTGAACCAGTCCATTGTTCCATGTCTGGTTCTAACTGTTGCTTCTTGACCTGCATACAGGTTTCTCAGGAGGCAGGGCAGGTGATCTACTATTCCCATCTCTTGAAGAATTTTCCACAGTTTGCGTGATCCACACAGTCGAAGGCTTTGGCATAGTCAGTGAAGCAGAAGTAGATGTTTTTCTGGAATTCTCTTTTTTGTGATCCAACAGATGTTGGCAATTTGACCTCTGCTTCCTCTCCCTTTTCTAAATCCATCTTGAACATCTGGAAGTTCATGGTTCATGTACTGCTGAAGCCTCGCTTGGGGAATTTTGAGCATTACTTTGCTAGTGTGTGAAATGAGTGCAGTTGTGAGGTACTTTGAACATTCTTTGGCATTGCCTTTCTTTGGGATTGGAATGAAAACTGACCTTTTCCAGGCCTATGGACTCTGCTGAATCTTCTAAATTTGCTGGCATATTGAATGCAGCACTTTCACAGCGTCATCTTTTAGCACTTGAAATAGCTCAACTGAATTCCATCACCTCCACTAGCTTTGTTCATAATGATGCTTCCTAAGGCCCACCCGACTTTGGACTCCAGGGTGTCTGGCTCTAAGTGAGTGATCACGCCATCATGGTTATCTGGGTCATGAAGATCTTTTTTGTATAGTTCTTCTGTGTACTCTTCCCACCTGTTCTTAGTATCTTCTGCTTCTGCTAGATCCATACCTTTTCTGTGCTTTACTGTGCCCCATCTCTGAGTGAAACGTTCTTACACAGGACTGGGGAAACAGAGGGCACAAACAAAACCTTGTGTGCCCCAGGACCCAGGAGAAAAGAGCAGTGACCCCACAAGAGACTGCCACAGACTTGCCTGTGCTGTGAGTGTCCAGGAGTCCCCAGCAGAGGCGTAGGTTGGCCGTGGCCTGCTGCAGGGTCGGGAACACTTGGCATGACGTGCGTGCACCAGATCTTTTGAAGGAGGTTGCCATTATCTTCATTCAGTTCAGTTCAGTTCAGTCGCTCAGTCGTGTCCGACTCTTTGCGACCCCATGAATCACAGCACACCAGGCCTCCCTGTCCCTCACCAACTCCCGGAGTTCACTCAAACTCATGTGCATCGAGTCGGTGATACCATCCAGCCATCTCATTGTCTGCCGTCCTCTTCTCCTCCCACCCCCAATCCTTCCCAGCATCGGAGTCTTTTCCAATGAGTCAGCTTTTTGCATGAGGTGGCCAAAGTACTGGAGTTTCAGCTTTCGCATCAGTCCTTCCAATGAACACCCAGGACTGATCTCCTTTAGAATGGACTGGTGGGATCTCCTCGCACTCCAAGGGACTCTCAAGAGGCTTCTCCAACACCACAGTTCAGAAGTATCAATTCTTTGGCGATCAGCTTTCTTCACACTCCAACTCTCACATCCATACATGACCACTGGAATTATCTTCATTACTTCCATCCTAGTTTGTTCTCAGGGCAAACAACAGGGAGGGAACATAGATCCATCCAAAAACAGAAAATTGGATTAAAGATTTACTGAGCATGGCCCCACTCATCAGAACAAGACCCAATTTCCCCCACAGTCAGTCTCTCCTATCAGGAAACTTCCATAGACCTCTTATCCTTATCCATCAGAGGGCAGACAGAATGAAGCCACAGTCACAGAAAATTAATCAAACTGATCACATGGACCACAGCCTTGTGTAACTCAATGAAACTATGAGCCATGCTGTGTAGGGCCGCCCAAGACAGACGGGTCATGGTGGAGAATTCTGACAAAATGTGGTCCACTGGAGAAGGGAATGGCAATCAACTTCAATATTCTTGCCTTGAGAACCCAATGAACAGCATGAACACTATGAACAGCAACAAGGGATTTTGAAGAACATTATACCTGAATTCAGAAAACACACAAGCATAAATGGAGAAGTGGCTCAGGTAAGCAGCAGTTACAGAATGTTGCCTTGGTGGTGGTGCTTTAGTCACTAAGTCGTGTCCGACTCTTGTAGCCTGCCAGCCTCCTCTGTCCATGGGATTCTCCAGGCAAGAATCCTGGATTGGGTTGCCATTTCTTTCTCCATTAACACAAGGTAAACCAGCTTTGATTAGCCAAGTTTCCATTACAATCATTTTCTTAATTGCCCATTTTGAGATTAATCATGTAGGGCCCACTTGCTACTAGTTCATCTATGGCAGAAAAGAAGTGAAAAGAGTATAGAAAAGAAACTCAGATCATGTTAGTTTTCTATTACTGTAAACAAATGACCACAAACTTAGAGACTTAAGACAACATCCACTTACTGTCTCACAGTATCTGTAGGTCAGAAGTCCAGGCCCAATGCAGATGGGATCTCTGCTGGGGGCTAACACGGATGGAACCAAGATTTTGGCCTAGGCTGTGTTCCCATCTGGGGCTCAGAGTCCTCTTCCAAGCTCATTCAAGTTGTTGGCAGAACTTTGTCTCTTGCAGTTGTAGGACTGGGGTCCCCAGGGACTGATCTCAGATTCTAGAGACAACCCTCAGATCCTAGCCACCTTGGCCCTGTCACAATATGGCAGCTTCTTTAAAGTCAGCAGGAAAATGTACCTCCACACAGAGCAATCTAATCAAGGGAATAATAACCCTCTTATTCATAGGTCTTCTCCATTCTCCAGATTGTGCAGGTCTTGTGCATTAACAGGAGGGAATTAGGGGGCCATCTCAGAATCTGCCTACCACACGATGGTCATAGGGAGATTTTTAATACAGTGTCAAAAGCAAGACCTATTGTGTATCAGAGGAATGCACAGAAGTTTCTGATCTGAAGACTAGGAATTGAGTACTTAATGAAAATAGACATGAAACAACGCAGGAATGATAAACAAAGGCATCAAGCAGTTTAAAGTAGAATTTAGCTGAAATGTAATAGGATAGATTTTCTTTTTCTTAAAATGGGAGTTAGCGTTTAAACAGTTGTTTTATTATTTTTGAAGCAAAATTGCATTGTTATTGATTACAAAATACTGCTCAATGATACAGTCAATGTGGAATGCTTTGTGATACACTCCACAAAGACCTAAAACTGGTTGAAATGGCCTGAAAGACCATAGTTTTGACCTATGCTGCAAAGTGCAATGTTAACACTTAGCCAGTAAGAAATCAAATCAGTAATCAGTAAATATCTTGAGTGAAACAACTCAGTGTATCCAGTTAAATAATTCTAAATGATTGTTTTAAGTCTAATTTATTCCCTCTGTTCTATCTGCACTTTTTTATTTTAAAGTGAATCGAGAGATTGGGATTGACATTTATTAATATATACTGCTGCTGCTGCTGCTAAGTCACTTCAGTCGTGTCCGACTCTGCGTGACCCCATAGACAGAAGTCCATCAGGGTCCCCCGTCCCTGGGATTCTCCAGGCAAGAACACTGGAGTGGGTTGCCATTTCCTTCTCCAATGTGTGAAATTGAAAAGTGAAAGTGAAGTCGCTCAGTTGTGTCCGACCCTTAGCGACCCCACGGACTGCAGCCTACCAGGCTGCTCCATCCATGGGATTTTCTAGGCAAGAGTACTGGAGTGGCTTGCCATTGCCTTCTCCGATTAATATATACTACTATATATAAAATGGGCTTTCCTGGTGGCTCAGTGGTAGAGAATTCACCTGCCAACTCAAGAGATATGGGTTTGATCCCTGAGGTTGAGAAGATGCCCTGGAGAAGGAAATAGCAACCGACTCCAATATTCTTCCTGGAAATCCCATGGACGGAGGAGCCTGGCGGGCTACAGGCCATGGGGTTGCAATAGAGTCAGACTCTATGACTTAAGGAATAAACCACAATAACAATATATAAAATAGGTAACTAATAAGAACTTGCTGTATAGCACAGGGAACTGTACTCAATGCTCTGTGGTGACCTAAATGGGAAGGAAATCTAAAAAAGAGTGGATATATCTATAGGTATAATTGATTCACTTTGCTGTTCAGCAGAAACTAACACAACATATTAAAGCATCTATACTCCAAGAAAATATCAAAGAAATCAACACCTGATTCCTATATTACCATAAAGTATTTTAGATACAATACTTTTACTTATGAAGGGTAAAGATCATTTTATCTCTTAAACAACATCACAATCCATTTTTGAATAGCATAATCTTCTTAATATCCAAATATTTTCTAGATAATTATTTATTTCAATATTTACAGTTTTCTAATTTCTAGATATGGGAAAGTGTACTCTAAAGCGTAATTTGCTTTAGCTGTCTTTTCCTATATACTCTATTTTCTAAAATCATACAGCAAAAATAATTTAGTTTTAAAGGCTAAAAGAAATTCCCTATGTATGACAGTGTAGTATCAGCATATCAAATAACTTCTACGTTTATTGAAACGAAAATTAAAACACTGAAACACAGGGTAATATAAAACTGAACATATGCAGAAAATTTCCACCAGAAAGGATATGAAACAAAATGTTAAATCTGCATGTATAATATGGTATGTTATGCTTCAGTTTCCATAGCAACTTCTTTGACAGATGTTAACAGGGATATTGCTGTGAAATATAAAATAGCATAAAACAAAGGTATACATAGTTTCAATCAGTGACTGGCTTACTACACACAGAAGACAGAAACTAAACCACATGATATTACTGAACTAAACAAAGATGGTAACAAGTCTGAGAGGTTTACAGTAGAGCATTAACAAACTCCATATTGGAGATACGGGCTTCTCTGGTGGCTCAGATGGTAAAGCGTCTGCCTGCAGTATGGGAGACCCAGGTTCAATTCCTGGATCAGGAAGATCCCCTGGAGAAGGAAATGGAAACCTACTGCAGTATTCTTGCCTGGAAAATCCCATGGATGGAGGAGCCTGGCAGGCTACAGTCCACGGGGTCCCCAAAAGTTGGACACTTTGCCTCATACAACCTGACTTTTTGCATCACTGTGGCCTGACACTTTGCCACACTGTGGCCTGACTCTTTGCCACAAGGGGGCCTGACTGTTTGGCTCACTGGTCTCAGACTCTGGTCCTCACTAAGGCCTGACTCTCGTACACACTAGGGCCTCACTCTGGTCCTCACTGCATGTCCTCTCCAGTACCTGACACTGTCTCTCACTGGGCCCTGACTCTTGTCCTCACTGGGCCCTGAGTCTACTCCTCACTGGGCCCAGACGCTGGTCCTCTCTATGGCATGACTCTCTCTCAACAGCCTGACTCCTCTTCTATGGCTGACTCTGGTCTTCACTATGACTTGATTCTTGTCCTAGCTACGGCCGGGCTCTGGTTCGCACAGAAGCCTCAGTCTGGAATTCCCTGTGGCTTGACTCTCTGCCTCACTCCAGACTGATTCTCTGCCTTACTTGGCCTGAATCTGCATCACATTGCTTCTCACTATGCCCCGACCCTGTTGATCACTAGGCCCCAATTCTGGCCTTCACTGGGCCCTCAGTCTGGTCCTCTTCACAGCCTGAATCTGGTCCTCTTTATGGCCCACTCTGCTCCTCGTTATGGCCTGACTTTGATCCTCACTGTGTCCTGACTCTGGTCCTCTCTACGGCCTGACTCTTTGCCTCACTGGGGCCTGACTTTGGTCATCATATGCCCTGACTGTTGTCTTCACTGGGCCCTGACTCTGGTACCACCTACAGCCTAACTCTGGTCCTACTTGTCCCTGAGTCTGGTCCTGAATGGGGCCTGAATCTGGTGCTCACTAGGCTCTGACTCCAGGCATCTCTACCGCCTGACTCTTGCTTCCCAACTGCCTGACTCTCTGCCTCACTTAGGCCTGACTCTTGTCCTCACTGGGGCCTGACTCTTGTCCTCACTAGGGCCTGAGTCCCGTGCTGTCAAGGCCTGACCCTCGTCCTCACCGTGGCCTCACTCATTGTCACTACAGCATGACTCTGGTCCTCACTGTGGCCTGACTCTGGTGCTCCCTAGGCCCTTTATCTGGCCCTCACTGGGCCTTGATGCTGGTCTCCACTACAGCCTGCCTCTGTCCTCACTAAGGCCTGACTCTCGTTTTGCAAAGGCCTGAGTTTGGACTCACTGAGCACTAAATCTGGTCCTCCCTGCAAACTGACTGTATTTGGTGAGAACCAGCCTGATTCTGGTTCTCACTAAAGCCTGACTCTCCTCCTTACCCTGCCATGACTCTCCTCCTCACCATGGCCTGACTCTCGTCCTCACTATGACCTGACTCTTTCCTCTATCCTGACTCTTTGCCTCACTGGGACCGGTTTCTTGTCCTCATTGGAGCCTCACACTGTTTCTCCTTGGGCCATGAGTCTGGTCCTCCCTGTGGCCTGACTCTAGTTCTAAGTGTGGCATGACTCAAATCCTCACTAGGGCCTGTCTCCGGTCCTCACCGGGCCCTGATTTTGTTCTTCCCTGGGCCCTGTCACTGGTCCACTCTCCAGCCTGCCTCTTGCCCTCCCTCCTGCCTGACTCTGGTCCTCTCTATGGCCTGACTCTGCCTCACTACGGCCTGATGCTTTGTCTCACTGGGCCCGACTCTGGTCCTCATCAGGCCCTGACTCAGGTCCTCACTGGGCCCTGACTCTAGTACTTTCTACAGCCTGTTTGGTCCTCACTGCGGCCAGACTTTGGTCCTCTATGGCTTCACACTGTCCTCTAAACTGCCTGACTCTTTGTCTCACTTGAGTCTGACTTTTTGACTCACTGGGGCCTGACTCTTGTCCTCACTGGAGCCTAAGATGATTCTTCACCTGGCCCTGATTTTGGTCCTCACTATCCCTGACTCTCCCCACTACGGCATGAATCTCATCCTCTCAAGGCACTGACCCTTATGCTGCTGCTGCTAAGTTGCTTCAGTCTTGTCTGACTCTGTGCGACCCCATAGATGGAAGCCCACCAGGTTCCCCTGTCCCTGGGATTCTCCAGGCAAGAACACTGGAGTGGGTTGCCATTTCCTGCTCCAATGCATGAAAGTGAAAAGTGAAAGTGAAGTCGCTCAGTCCTGTCCAGCTCTTAGCGACCCCATGGACTACAGCCTACCAGGCTCCTCCATCCATGGGATTTTCCAGGCAATTGTACTGGAGTGGCTTGCCATTGTCTTCTCCGACTCTTATGCTACTAGGGCCTGATTCCTGGCCTCACTAGGGCCTGACATCCTCAGAGTACATCCCAGAGTCAGCATCAGTGAAATGCTGGGCTGGATGAAACACAAGTTAGAATCAAGATTACTGGGAGAAATATCAATAACCTCAGATATGCAGATGACACCACCCTTATGGCAGAAAGTACAGAGGAACTAAAGATCCTCTTGATGAAGGTGAATGAGGAGAGTGAAAATGAAAATACTGTCTTAAACTCAAAACTCAAAAAATTAAGATCATGATGACTGGTTCCATCACTTCTTGGCAAATAGATGGGGAACAATGGAAACAGTGAAAGATTCTATTTTCTTGGGCTCCAAAATCACCTCAGATGGTGACTGCAGCCACAAAATTAAAAGATATTTGTTCCATGGAAAAAAAGCTATGGCAAACGTAGACAGCTATTGGAAAGCAAAGACATTACTCTGCCAAGAAAGCTCTGTCTACTCAAAACTATGGTTTTTCCAGTAGTCATGTATGGATGTGAGACTTGGACCAGAAAGCAGGATGACCCGCGGAAGAATTGATACTTTTGAACTGTGGTGTGTTGGAGAAGACTCTTGAGAGTCACTTGGAGGGTAAGGTGGTCAAACCAGTCAATCTTAAAGGAAATAAATCCTACATATTCATTAGAAAGACTGATGCTAAAGCTGAAGCTCCAATATTTAACCACTGATATGAAGAGACAACTCACTGGAAAAGACCCTGATGCTGGGAAAGATTCATGGCAGGAGGAGAAGGGGATGACAGAGGACAAGATGGTTGGATGGAATCTCTGATTCAAGGGACATGAGTTTGAGCAAGCTCCGGGAAATGGTGAAGGACTGTGAAGCCTGGCATGCTGCAGTCCATAGGATCGCAAAGAGTTGGACATAACTGAGTGACCGAACAACAAGTACAGAAGCAAGCCCTGAGCAGAGAAGCAACAGCATGTGGTTTCTTGTAGAGGGCAGAGTGCTGGCAGGGCAATGGCATGGCGACACGGAAGGAGGAAGGCAACGAGGCCTTTGGTACCTATTCAGAAACCACAGAGAACACCCAGAATATCATTCCTCCAGAAACACATAGGAAGTTCTGTACAAAGTCTGCCCCAGAAATATTCCAGCCAAGCCCTGAGGAGGTTGGGCTACTTACACCCAACACCCAGCACTTATTGGTTAGACCCTCCACTGCCAATTGTTTAGTCATGTCTGCCTCTATGTGCCCCCATGGACTGTGGCCGGCCAGGCTATCAGAATACTGGGGTGGGTTACCATTTCCTTCTCCAGGGCATTTTCCTGAGTCAGGAATCAAACCCGGGTCTCCTGCATTGCAGGCAGATTCTTTACTCTCTGAGACACATGGGAAACCCAGACACTCCAGGACCAGATATCATATCCTGGTCAGGGGCTGCAATAGCCTAAGGACAGATTCAAATGAACAATTCTTTCAACTAATAATAGTGTTTTAATGTTACTCACATAATGCCATCTCGAGAACACAGATGCACAGAGGCACACATATACCTCTATAAAATAAATACATGTTAAGTATCCATTTTATATTGATATATTTTATAACTACATATATACTAACTTAGTATAGTATTGAACTACCTTAGTAACATATGGGTACGCATAACATATGTATATATCCATATACATATTATATCCATTTTATTGATATAAGGAAATTGAAAAGTACTGAGGGAGGATGTGAGGTACAAGAGCACAGTCTTTAGCACTAGACAGACTGAGATTTAAAACCCTATCTTGGACTGAAATTAGCAGAGTGACCCTGGAGAAGTTATTTACCCTGTCTGTACCTATAATTTGAGGATTATAATGCCCCTTTCCTCAGGTATGTAGGAAGACTAAATAAAATAATATTGTGATAATAACAGCTAAAATTTTGGGGAATCAGCATGTTAAAAAGCAGAGACATTACTTTGCCAACAAAGGTCAGTTTATTCAAGGCTATGGTTTTTCCAGTGGTCAAGTATGGATGTGATAGACTGTGAAGAAAGCTGATCGCTGAAGAATTGATGCTTTTGAACTGTGATGTTGGAGAAGACTCTTGAGAGTCCCTTGGACTGCAAGGAGATCCAACCAGTCCCTTCTAAGGGAGATCAGTCCTGGTGTTGTCTCTGATGCCATGAACTGACAAGATCAAAATTGTACAGAAGGGTTAAGACATGTAATTTGAGGTAACAGATAACAGAAGAAATGAAGGTAGAACCAAGGATTTGAAACTCTATGATTTAGGTGTTCATCTTAACTGATTTTTAATTTAGATACATTTGTTCCTAGGAGGTTAAGGTGAAGGCTGGTGGAGAAAGGACAAGGGAAAAACAAGATAAGACTTGGGCACAATAAGAGGATTTGGTTACGGGCTAGTGTTTCCAAACTGGGGCTAACCTGAAGGCATCTCAAAGTGTAATAGATATTGCTTTAAGAAATACTGTAGCCAGCAATCTGTTACTGACCATAATGGAAAAGAATAAGTGAGGCTCAGGTCTTTTCATGGGTTAAGGAGTATGTGAAGAGCTGACCCTGACCCAAGTGGATTGGCTTTGGGGAGGGGGGGCTAATTATGTCTCATTAAGAAAGGTTAAAGCTTGCTGGACCAAGTAGACACTAGAATCCTAAGGACAAAGTCCCTGACTGTGTGAGAGTTGAGGAAAGCAGCAACATCTTGAGCCAAACTGAAAGGGTCATCACAACATCCAAATTTAAAAGAAAAAGCCATTCCAATGTCCTACAAAATAGCCTATTCTGATACCTCAAAGGTAAGAGCATCTTCTTCCTTCTTTTTGACTAGCTACTGGGATGTCTTAATGGTGAGGTGAAACTTGGGAAGGGGCTAAGGCGGCCTCAAATTTTCTTTCATATTTTTATTCAGGATACCCAGAAAGGACTTTAACGTTTCTCTATGTCTACATAAATCCAAAGATTTTTTGCCACATAAGTCTGAATTTCTTATTTCCAAAGGGAAATAAGCTATGAAAATTAATACTGTTTTGCTCAAAGAGGCTGGTGGTCATTCTGTATATGAAAAATACAGACCCCACCACACTGGTAACTAATGTGACTAGATGGTTCTGGAAGTCTAGCCTGAAGAGCAACGAGAAAGGGGATCTTAAGGCATTGTGAACATGAAGGGAGGCATTAAGGATCTGTGAATATGAAGGGAAATCTTAAGGAATTGTGAGTAGGACAAAATATAAAAGAAATATGTGTACCCTTCTGGACAGAACAGAAAAAGATGTGTTGTACTGTAGACAGCCTGATATGCTTTTGACATGGAGGGCTACTGGGTTTTCCAGCCTGCCCCGCCTCTGCTGGGTTGCTATGGTTTCAGGCATTATGATTCCACAAACCCTGATGTCACACGCCAGGGTCAGAAGCAGCAGGGAAGAGCCTGGCTCCCTCAGTCTCATCCAACAGCTGACGGGGGTGGCAGCCAGCTGCACGTGCAAGAACTTGGCACTGCCCAGTTCCGTCCCAAGGGGCACATCTCCCTTCTAGGTGGCACATTTTCAGCCTAAGTCTACAATAACTTCATTAGCAAGGTAATGAGTTCATAAATTTATTTTTTACAGGTTTTTGTTTGTTTGTTTGTTTTTCTTAGGATTTAGACTTAGGTTATATCCAAATCATGAGGGACCTCTGTGCCTCCCCCTTCTTCTTGAAGGGAGAGTCCAAGATCTTAAGGGAATGAGATGGAGGGGATTAGGGAGAATGGCAAAGGGTTGAAAGGTAGTAGTATCCTGTGAAAGGCTAGCCATCAGAAGATAGTTATTAAAATGTTGAGACTGAGAGAGGCAGAGGGAAGGAGAGAGAGGGAGGGAGGGAGGATGGGAAAGGAGAAAGTAGGGAGGAGGGAGGAAGGAGAAGAGATGGAGGAAAGGAGAGACGGTGGAAGGGAGGAAGAGAAAGAGGAGGAAAGGAGGGAGACAGAAGTGTGGGAGGTGTCAAGGGGCTTGAAGGAAGTTGGCAGAGTTGATTCTCTCTTTCAACAGTAAAATTAAACTTTGTCCTGTGGGATCAGGGTCTGATCTTCCCTCAGACATTTGTCTCTTAGTTATACTTGTAGCTATTAGATTGAGTGGTCTCAATGTTCAGAAACTTGTTCCATATGTTGAAATCTTTATTCACTTTACTAGCATTGACCTTAGCCTTCTCCAGTGGCCCTGTGTGGTAAGTATTATAGCTGTTAACCTAAGACGTGCGTTAGACTGCTGCTGCTACTGCTAAGTAGCTTCAGTCGTGTCCGACTCTGTGCGACCTCATAGACGGCAGCCGACCAGGCTCCCCCATCCCTGGGATTCTCCAGGCAAGAACACTGGAGTGGGGTGCCATTTCCTTCTCCGGTGGGTTAGACTAGGTTTAGCTAAAATTCAGTTAAAGGGAATGAGGTGAACTTGACTCCCCTACAGTGTGTAGACCCCCTTTTCAATTTGTTTCCCAGGCTGTCATTTTTCCTGACTGGCATTTTCCCAGGTCAATATGATACTCCCTTGGTTTCTAATAGTTGGTGTGGGGAATCTAAATTAAAGTAGACCGTGGACTGAGCTAAAGGATAATGATCTTGATCTTCAGGTCCAAACATTTCAGAGTGTCCTTCCCCCATGGCTTACCCTATCACTTCCCAACCTAAACCTTATATGATACACAGATGGGTTTTAGAAAGCCCTCCAGGATTCTTAACCAATTCAGTTCCTTAAAATCATATATTAGACTTTCAGATTTACTTTATTTCTCTTTCCAGATGTCTGATGGTATTGACTGGTTACACAGCCCCAGGGGCATGAGCAAGGTTGCTCTTTACAGCCCAACAAGACAAGATCAGAACTGCAAAGTGGTAAGACACAAAAATGACTCCTACCAAGGAGTGGAAAGCATTGGTGCTTGGGGATAGATATTCTGGAGCCCAGGATAGGCTAATGGATAGTGACCTATCCAAGGATTCAAGCTCAGTAAGGTCTGTGGGGGATCAGTGTGGTCATGGATCACATAGTGACAATTTAAGGGTGGGGCCAGATGAGTGATGTAAAGGATCTGGGAGGGGGGCAGGCCGGGGAGGGAGGCTGAGGGGAGTGAGGGGTGGTGGTTACCTAGTTCCCAGCCTTTATTACCTCACACCTCTGAAGTCATAATGATGTCTCCTAGCTCCCAGTAAGTTGCCGCAAAGCTGGACTCCCTCAGGGGGTCAAAATACTTCACGCTATGTTTCCCAAATTAAGTGTGCTTTACATAGTACTTCATATTTTTTATCACGTTCAAGCGCCACTCATACTGTTATATAATATGTATTTCTACAATGTATTTTTAAATTTATTTTAATTGGAGGCGAATTAAATTACAATATTTAATCAGCCATGGGTATACATGTGTCCCCTATCCTGAACCCCCCTCTCACCTCCCTCCCCATTCCATCCCTCTGGGTCATCCCAGTGCAGTCACCCTGAGCACTTGTCTCATGCATCGAACCTGGACTGGCGATCTGTTTCATATATGATAATATGCATGTTTCATTGGTATTCTCTCAGATCATTCCACCCTCGCCCTCTCCCACAGAGTCCAATAGACTGTTCTATACATCAGTGTCTCTTTCACTGTACTACATATAGGGTTATCGTTACCATCTTTCTAAATCTTTTAAATATGTGTTAGTATACTGTATTGGTGTTTTTCTTTCTGGCTTACTTCACTCTGTATAATAGGCTCCAGTTTCACCCACTTCATTAGAACTGATTCAAATGTATTCTTTTTAATGGCTGAGTAATATTCCATTGTGTATATGGACCACAGCTTTCTTATCCATTCGTCTGCTGATGGACATCTAGGTTGCCTCCATGTCCTGGCTATTGTAAACAGTGCTGCGGTGAACACTGGGGTACACCTGTCTCTTTCAGTTCTGGTTTCCTCTGTGTGTATGCCCAGCAGTGGGATTACTGGGTCATATGGCAGTTCTGTTTCTAGTTTTTTGAGTAATCTCCACACCGTTCTCCATAGTGGCTGTACTCGTTTGCTTTCCCACCCTTTAACCGTGTTAAAGGGTTCCCTTTTCTCCACACTCTCTCCAGCATCTATTGTTTGTAGATCTTTGGATAGCAGCCATTCTGACTGGCATGAGATGGTACCTCATTGTGTTTTGATTTGCATTTCTCTGATAATGACTGATGTGGAGCATCTTTTCTTGTGTTTGTTAGCCATCTGTATGTCTTCCTTTGAGAAATGTCTATTTAGTTCTTTGGCCCATTTTTTGATTGGGTCATTTATTCTTCTGGAATTGAGCTGCAGGAGCTGCTTGTATATTTTTGAGATTAATTGTCAACTGCTTCGTTTGCTATTTTTTTCTCCCATTCTGAAGGCTGTCTTTCCACCTTGCTTAGAGTTTCTTTCATTGTGCAAAAGATTTTAAGTGTAATTAAGTCCCATTTGTTTATTTTTGCTTTTATTTCCATTACTCTGGGAGGTGGTTCATAGAGGATCCTGCTGTGATTTATGTCAGAGAGTGTTTTGCCTATGTTTTCCTCTATGAGTTTTCTAGTTTCTGGTCTTACATTTAGATCTTTAATCCATTTGAGTTCATTTTTGTGTATGGTGTTAGAAAGTGTTCTAGTTTCATTCTTTTTAACATTTTTTCAGTTTTATTTATTTATTTTTTACTTTACAATATTGTATTGGTTTTGCCATACATCAACATGAATCCACCATGGGTGTACATGTGTTCCCATCCTGTTGACCAGTTTTCCCAGCACCATTTGTTAAAGAGATTGTCTTTTCTCCATTGTATATTCTTGCCTCCTTTCTCAAAGATACGGTGTCCTTAGGTGTGTGGATTGATCTCTGCGCTTTCTATTTTGTTCCATTGATCTGTATTTCTGTCTTTGTGCCAGTACCATACTGTCTTGATGACTGTAGCTTTGTAGTATAGCCTGAAGTCAGGCAGGTTGATTCCTCCAGTTCCATTCTTCTTTCTCTAGACTGCTTTGGCTATTCGAGTTTTTTTTTTATTTCCATACACATTGTGAAATTATTTGTTCTAGTTCTGTGAAAAATACCGTTGGTAGCTTGATAGGGATTGCATTGAATCTATAGACTGCTTTGGAGCATATACTCATTTTCACTATATTGATTCTTCCAAACCATGAACATGGTATATTTCTCCATCTATTTCTGTCTTCTTTGATTTCTTTCATCAGTGTTTTATAGTTTTCTATATATATAGGTGTTTTGTTTCTTTAGGTAGATATATTCCTAAGTATTTTATTCTTTTCATTGCAATGGTGAATGGAATTGTTTCCTTAGTTTCTCTTTCTGTTTTCTCATTGTTAGTGTATAGGAATGCAAGGGATTTCTGTGTGTTAATTTTGTATCCTGCAACTTTACTATATTCATTGATTAGCTCTAGTAATTTTCTGGTAGAGTCTTTAGGGTTTTCTATATAGAGGATCATGTCACCTGCAAACAGTGAGAGTTTTACTTCTTTTCCAATCTGGATTCTTTTTATTTCTTTTTCTGCTCTGACTGCTATGGCCAAAACTTCCAAAACTATGTTGAATAGTAGTGATGAGAGTGGGCACCCTTGTCTTGTTCCTGACTTTAGGAGAAATGCTTTCAATTTTTCACCATTGAGGATAATGTTTGCTGTGGGTTTGTCATATATAGCTTTTATTATGTTGAGGTATGTTCCTTCTAGTCCTGCTTTTTGGAGAGATTTTATCATAAATGGATGTTGAATTTTGTCAAAGGCTTTCTCTGCATCTAATGAGACAATCATACGGTTTTTATCTTTCATTTTGTTAATGTGGTGTATTACATTGATTGATTTGTGGATATTGAAGAATCCTTGCATTCTTGGGATAAAGCTCACTTGGTCATGATGTATGATCTTTTTAATATGTTGTTGGATTCTGTTTGTTAGAATTTTGTTAAGGATTTTTGCATCTATGTTCATCAGTGATATTGGCCTGTAGTTTTCTTTTTTTGTGGCATCTTTGTCTGGTTTTGGTATTAGGGTGATGGTGGCCTTATAGAAAGAGTTTGGACGTTTACCTTCCTCTGCAATTTTCTGAAAGAGTTAGAGTAGGATAGGTGTTAGCTCTTCTCTAAATTTTTGGTAGAATTCAGCTGTGAAGCTGCCTGGTCCTGGGCTTTTGTTTGCTGGAAGATTTCTGTTTACAGTTTCAATTTCCGTGCTTGTGATGGGTCTGTTAAGATTTTCTCTTTCTTCCTTGTTCAGTTTCAGAAAGTTATACTTTTCTAAGAATTTGACCATTTCTTCCAAGTTGTCCATTTTATTGGCATACGGTTGCTGATAGTAGTCTCTTACGATCCTTTGTATTTCTATGTTGTCTGTTGTGATTTCTCCCTTTTCATTTCTAATTTTGTTGATTTGATTCTTCTCCCTTTGTTTTTTGATGAGTCTGGCTAATGGTTTGTCTATTTTATTGATCTTCTTGAAGAACCAGCTTTTAGATTTGTTGATTTTTGCTATGGTCTCCTCTGTTTCTTTTGCATTTATTTCTGCCCTAATTTTTAAGATTTCTATCCTTCTACTAACCCTAGGGTTCTTCATTTCTTCATTTTCTAGTTGCATTAGGTGTAGAGTCAGGTTGTTTATTCGACTTTTTTCTTGTTTCTTGAGGTAAGCCTGTGTCGCTATGAACCTTCCCCCTAGCACTGCTTTTACAGTGTCCCATAGGTTTGGGGTTGTTGTGTTTTCATTTTCATTCGTTTCTATGCATAGTTTGATTTTTTCTGTGATTTGTTGGTTATTCCAAAGCGTGTTCTTTAACCTCCATATGTTGGAATTTTTAATAGTTTTTCTCCTGTAATTGACATCTAATCTTACTGCATTGTGGTCAGAGAAGATGCTTGGAATGATTTCAATTCTTTTTAATTTACCAAGGCTAGATTTATGGCCCAGGATGTGATCTATCCTGGAAAAGGTTCTGTGTGCACTTGAGAAAATGGTGAAACTCATTGTTTTGGGGTGAAATGTCCTATAGATATCAGTTAGGTCTAACTGGTCCATTGTATCATTTAAAGCTTGTGTTCCTTATTAATTTTCTGTTTAGTTGATCTATCCATAGGTGTGAGTGGTGTATTAATGTCTCCCACTATTATTGTGTTGTTAATTTCCCCTTTCATACTTGTTAGCATTTGCTTTACATATTGTGGTGCTCCTATGTTGGGTGCATATATATTTATAATTGTTATAGCTTCTTCTTGGATTGATCCTTTGATTATTATGTAGTGTTCTTCTTTGTCCCTTTTCACAGCCTTTGTTTTAAAGTCTATGATATGAGTATCGCTACTCCTGCTTTTTTTTATTGTCCGTTTGCATGAAATATCTTTTTCCAGCCCTTCACTTTTAGTCTGTATGTGTCCCTTGCTTTGAGGTGCGTCTCTTGTAGACAACATATATAGGGGTCTTGTTTTTGTATCCATTCAGCCAGTATTTGTCTTTTGATTGGGGCATTCAACCCATTTACATTTAAGGTAATTATTGATAAGTATGATCCCATTGCCATTGACTTTGTTGTTTTGGGTTCAAATTTATACATCCTTTCTGTGTTTCCTGTCTAAAGAATATCCTTTAGCATTTGTTGAAGAGCTGGTTTGGTGATGCTGAATTCTCTCAGCTTTTGCTTGTCTGTAAAGCTTTTGATTTCTTCTTCATATTTGAATGAGATCCTTGCTAGGTACAGTAATCTGGGGTGTAAGTTTTTCTCTTTCATCACTTTAAGTATGTCCTGCCATTCCCTTCTGGCCTGAAGTGTTTCTATTGAAAGATCAGCTGTTATCCTTATGGGACTCCCTTTGTGTGTTATTTGTTGTTTTTCCCTTGCTGCTTTTAATATTTGTTCTTTGTGATTGATCTTTGTTAATTTGATTAATATGTGTCTTGGGGTGTTTCTCCTTGGGTTTATCCTATTTGGGACTCTCTGGGTTTCTTGGACTTGGGTGACTATTTCCTTCCCCATTTTAGGGAAGTTTTCAACTATTATCTCCTCAAGTATTTCCTCTTGGCCTTTCTTTTTGTCTTCTTCTGGGAATCCTATGATTCAAATGTTGGGGCATTTAACGTTGTCCCAGAGGTCCCGGAGGTTGCCCTCATTTCTTTTCATTCTTTTTTCTTTTTTCCTCTCTGCTTCATTTATTTCTACCATTCTATCTTCTACCTCACTTATCCTGTCTTCTGCCTTTGTTATTCTACTGTTGGTTCCCTCCAGAATGTTTTTTATCTCATTTATTGCATTCTTCATTATTGATTGACTCTTTTTTATTTCTTCTAGGTCCTTGTTAAACCTTTCTTGCATCTTCTCCATCCTTGTCTCCAGGCTATTTATTTGTAACTCCATTTTGTTTTCAAGATTTTGGATCATTTTTAGTATCATTATTCTGCATTCTTTTTCCATTAGACTCCATATCTCCTCCTCTTTTGTTTGGTTTGGTGGGCATTTACCATGTTCCTTTACCTGCTGAGTATTTCTCTGCCTTTTCATCTTGTTTAGATTTCTGCATTTGGGGGTGGCCTTTCTGTATCCTGGCAGTTTGTGGTTTCTCTTTATTGTTGAGGTTCCTC
Source organism: Moschus berezovskii (assembly GCF_049115385.1). Classification (NCBI taxonomy): domain Eukaryota; kingdom Metazoa; phylum Chordata; class Mammalia; order Artiodactyla; family Moschidae; genus Moschus; species Moschus berezovskii. The sequence continues at coordinate 67,227,410 of NC_142475.1, read as the reverse complement.
CCTGTGGGTGGGGTTGGACCAGTGGCTTGTCAAGGTTTCCTCATTAGGGAAGCTTGCCTAGGTGTTCTGGTGGGTGGAGCTGGATTTCTTCTCTCTGGAGTGCAACAAGGTGTCCAGTAGTGAGTTTTGAGATGTCAGTGGGTTTGGTGTGACTTTGGGCAGCCTGTATACCGAAGCTCAGGGCTACGTTCCTGCATTGCCGGAGAATTTGCGTGGCATGTCTTGCTCTGGAACTTGTTGGCTCTTGGGTGATTCTTGGTTTCAGTGTAGGTATGGAGGCTTTTGGATGATCTCTTATCCATTAATGTTCCCTGGAGTCAGGAGTTCTCTGGTGTTCTCAGGTTTTGGATTTAAGCCTCCTGCCTCTGGTTTTCAGTCTTGTTCTTACAGTAGCCTCAAGACTTCTCCATCCATACAGCACCAATGATAACACATCTAGGTTAATGGTGAAAAGATTCTCCACAGTGAGGGACACCCATAGAGGTTCACAGAGTTACGTGGAGAAGAGAAGAGGGAGGAGGCAGATAGAGGTGACCAGGAGGAGAAGAGGGAATCAAAGGGGGAGAGAGCAATCTAGCCAGTAATTAATTCCCTACGTGCTCTTCACAATCCAGAACCCTCTGAGAGGTTCATGGAGTTACACAGAGAAGAGAAGAGGGAGGAAGGAGATAGAGGTGACCAGGAGGAGAAAAGGGGGAATCAAAAGGAGAGAGACAGATCTAGGCCGTAATCAGTGCCCTAAGTGTTCTCCACAGCCTGGAACACCCACAGAGAGTCACAGGTTTGGGTAGAGAAGAGAAGGAGGAGAGAGCAGATAGAAGTGACCTGGGGGAGAAAAAGAAGAGTCAAAAGGGGGAGAGGGCAATCAAGTCAGTAATCACACTCCTAAGTAAAACTGGATACTCAAGATTGGATTCTTAAGGGTTCAAATTTGATAACAAATACCACAAAGCAAAGATTAAAAATCTAAAGTAGAGGTTACACTCTCAAAAATACAATATTAAAAAAAAAAGAGAATATCACAAAAATTATAAAGAATATATATGAAGTTTGCCTTAAAAATAGGGTCTTTTTTTCCTTTGGCAAGGTAATAGTAGGTTATAAAAATGAAAATTAAAGGAGTAATAGAGGACTCCTAAATTGTTTTTAATTACAAAAATGATAATAGTAAAAATATATCTAGAAATTTCTCTGGAGCTGTTGTGGGCAGTGTGGGGTCAGTTCAGTTTCAGATAGTTCCTTTTTCCAGCTTAAACTTCTCAAGATCTGTAGGCCCCTTCCAATGTAGTCGGTGTTAACTACAGGGTTTTAGTCGGTTGCACCTTCCAAGGCGATTCCCTCTGTTTATTTTGGCTTCTTCTGTTTGTAGGTCTCTTCAGTGTCTAATTTCCGCCCTGACACAAGGGGGCGAAGGTGGTCACTTATTTAGTCTCACTTGTTCAGTTGTGCTGTGGGGAGGGAGGAACACTGCAAACAAATCTCACTGGCATGTGTGGGGAGTGCTCACAGTGTCTCGGTCACACTGGGCTTGCGCCCGCTCACAGCGTGTGTGCTTTTCCAGTCTACACTGCTCAGGCTTCAGGTTGCTCTGCTGTGAACTGTCTGAGGCAGGCCCTGGGTTGCATGCACTTCCCAGGTCTAAGTCGCTCAGGTTCAGGTTCTCGGGTCCTCCGCAAAGGCACAGTCTTGGTTGGGCCTGCGTTTTTTTCCCTTCCCAAGTCCGAGTAGCTCAGGTGACTAGGTGCTTGGCGAGCACACTCTCCCCAGGTGCGGTGTGTCTTATCGCCTCCCTGGTCCCAGCCACTGGATTTCCTGGGTGGCAGCTGGTGCACCCTCTCAGGTGTGCTGTTGTCTCTTCTGGGGAGCTGATCTCTGGCTGCAACCCTCCCAGCAGATGGTAACTGTCCAGAATCCCAGGAAGTCTTGGGTGGCTGTTGGAAGCCTGCTTGCAGTTTGGTAGAGGATGCCTCGGCCCCTTTCCGGCTCTGGCTGCAGCCCACCTGTCTCCCTGCCTCTGGTGGGGGATGGGCCGGTTCACAGCCCTCCTCTGGTATTCACTCAGTCCTTTGTTCTCTTTTCCAAGACAATGGGCTGCCTTTCTGGGTGCCTGTTTTCTGGAATTTGCTCAGCGTTCAAATGGTCTTTCGATGAATCTGTTGGGGAGAAAGTGGTCTCCCCGTCCTACTCCTCCACCATCTTAGGACCAACTCCTCTACAATGTTTTAAAAATTGACTTACATTTAAAACTTACCTTCACTCTAAACACTGTTTTCCAGAATATGATAGATTTGATATTCTAATATGTATTTTCCTAATGAATAGCAATTAAAAAGTACCTATTAAACACAAAAATGTTTATCCATGGGCCACCTAAAATCTATGTTATCAATAGTAAAAACACCACATTTTGGCAACAGTAGAAAGTGCTCCGAACTGGGAGCCAGTTATAATACAAGTTCTACCTTTGAGTTTATGTCAGTTGGGCAAATCATCTCTCTTTTTGGTTTTCTCAGTCAATGTGGGTACTGTATTTTGAACTCTCTCTCTTTCACAAGTAAGTATTCTCACTTAGGAAATGTAGTAACATTAAGATTCTGTCTGCCTAATAAAAATCAATTGTCTGTTGTTTATTGCATATCTTACTATATCCAGGCACTCTCCTAAAAGCTTTACACACACTATCTCAATCAATTCTCACAAGAACTGATAAGGGAGGTGCTGCTATCATCTTCCAGGGAAATTAAGGCCTTTTCTCTGGAACTTTTCTAAATTAACCCTCCTAATTTGATGCAGATATGCTTTGTCGATGTGTCTACCCTGAGCATGGAAGATAAAGATTCTGAGGTGGGTACCCTCTGCTCCCCTCAGAGTTGGAATGGGCAGGAAGCTGCCGAGAAGGGTTATCAGTGACAGCATGAGAAAGGGAAAGGTTGTGGCAGAGGGTGGAAAGGTGGGGGTGACTGAGGTGGGAAGCCATCATTCTTGCTTTGAAGTAGCAGCCTAGGGGGCAGATTGAAAAAAATCTCAAAAAAGCAACTTTTCACAAGAATCTTATCTCAATTCCATAGGATGCTGCTGGCTCTAGTTCCCAATGTGACTTAAACCTGGAGAATCTAGAAGAAAAAGCAATTACTGTGATCAAGGATACTGAGAAGCAAGACCAGTCTAAGGTATAGACAGCCTCTGAGTGTAGCCTTTCTCATTCCCAGAGCTCAGTGCTGAATCTGAGGGCTCTGGTTCAGAGATAGTAAGAGAACTATTGTCAAATAGCCCCCAAATTTTAATACTATGGCATTCTAGAGGACACATGCCTAAGTTCAGAGTCACGGTAAGTTCATGCCCACAGTAAGTTCACAGTATCTCACAATGACACTAATCACAGAGGCTCAGAATGCCCTTTCTTGATTTCAAGTAGCTCCTGCAAACAGAATCTTGCTGTGCTTTTCTTAACAAAGATACAGGCTCATAAGCAAGATCATTTGCAATGTTCTTTACTGGTCTGTAATGGACTTGTGTGTCCCACATTGCCCAGTGTCCAAAACAATAGAGAAGATAGGGAAAAGAGAGAACCCACAACAATCGAACACTGTGGTTGCCTGGTCTCCACCCTGTTGTCTGAGAGATTCCCTAGGCTAGTGGGTACCATAAAAGTTTGAATCAATTACATCTGCACACCACTATCACATGTGGAATTCTTTTGTTTTTGTATAAATATTCCAAATTATACCTGGTAGCTGGTTTGGGGTAGGCATTAGCGCACATGATAATTCTCACAATCCTAGAAGCCTGGAGTAGCTGATAATTGGAGCAAGATATTTGGTTTCAGTACAAAAGAGTTGTATATTCCTTGTTCTGTGTTCCTAGGCTCTTATTATGATCAGAAACATCATTTCTGACCCCAGATGCCTTTGAAGCATTTTTTTTTTTTACATGTATTATGATGAAAGGGGACTCTAAGGAAGGGAAAACCAGTTATAAAATATCCTCCAAAGGGTTTTGGGTTCAGTTAGGGGTGGCCAACTTCACTTTGGGGTCTTCATAGAAGGATCCACCTGGTGTTTGTTTTTAAAAGAGGAGCCCATATTTACAAAACACAATGTAGGTCTCCTTGATTGTAACTTAAGCTACATGTGGCAGTGACAAGCATATTAAGAGACACACTGATATACACGCATATTTTTACATTCACATATATGTACTGAATATTCATACTACCATGCCCATGCTAGCCTATACAGATGACATAATACAAGGGGTATGATGTCAGCACATTATGACACATGCTTACACACAGTGACATCACACATGTGTACTGACACACATATGCACACACATACACACAGGCACATTTTCACACACAATATCGACTGACACATTCACACTCATGACTTGATATATTAATGCGCATACACACATACAACAGAGACACTGACACATTTTTGACATATATTGTGATGAGTTCACATACGCAAATGAAATTGACAAATATAGTGATAACACTTATATGTAGTTAAATGTACAAATGTATATACCCGAAGCTTTTGTCACTGCCACTTGTGCTTGAATGTGTACTAATGGATATAATTGTGTGTTATGTGTCCATGAAAATTTAAAGGCCAAATCCTTAATCTGTGCAACTTCAGAGATATATTTTCTAAATAGGGGAAAGAAGTACCTATCCAAACTCTTATGGATGGGTGTCGTTCTTTTTTTAGACGAAGGGGTCAGTGTGCCTTTTCAAACAAGCTCCTACTGATCCTTTAAGTGGAGTCAACAGTCTTCTTAATGAGCTTCAAAAGTACGCCCTGGGTTTCCAACACGCACTGAGCCCCTCAGCCTCCAGTTGTGAACATAAATTACGAGAGACAGAGGGAAGCTGTCAAAAATTGCCTTCTGGGAACTGCTACAGCGTCTATGTCGATCACCTGAACATGGATTATGTGAACAACGAACCTCAGAGACGACATCTGGTAACGACAGCAGCCACAAACACCACCAATAACCAGAATCGTCCTTCTCCTCCAGGCAAATCTGCTAGTAATCAGAGGGCAGTTATCTCCCCTGATGGAGAATGTTCTATGGATGATCTCTCCTTCTATGTCAATCAATTATCTTCTCTGGTAATCCAGATGGCCTGTAAGAAAATCAAGGATAAATCAGAAGGTGGGAGCAAATGTCTTCATCATTTGATCTATCCACCCAATGGGGACAAAGGGAAAAACAGCCCTCACAATGCTGTGAGCAAGATTGCCTCTGAAATGGCCCATGATGCTGTAGAAGTGACCTCTGCAGAAATGCGGGGCACTGGGGAGGAGTGTAGGGATGGTGGTCGAAAAACCTTTCTGTATAATGAATTATCAAACAAGAACAAAGGTGGAGACAAACAGATGTGCCAAAAAGACAGCAATGAATTTGTGGATTCCATCAGCAAAAGACTCGTGGTTTATGCCAATCAAATGGCATCTGATATGATGGTTTCTGTTATTAGGAAAACCTTGAAAGTTCATAGCTCTGGGAAACCAATTCCAGCTTGTGTGGTCCTGAAGAGGGTGCTACTGAATCATACTAAAGAAATTGTGTCAGATTTGATCGACTCCTGTATGAAGAACCTACATAACATCACTGGGGTCCTGATGACCGACTCAGACTTTGTCTCAGCTGTCAAGAGGAATCTGTTCCAACATGGGAAACAAAACGCTGCTGATATCATGCAGGCTATGCTGAAACATTTGGTCAGTGCTTTTCGTGGTGAGAAAAAGGAAACTAAGTCTGAGTACTTGTTATTTATATCCTTGAAAGCCAGGTCCCATGATGCCAAATGCAAGAACCAAAGTCTTGAATTTTCAGCTATGAAGGCTGAGATGAAGGGAAAGGACAAGTGTAAGGGCAAACAAGAGGAATGCGAGTCTTTGACCAGTGCTGATAAAGTCAGTGAACATATCCTCAAGGAGAGCCTGATTACGTGGACCCAAAACCAGTGTGATCAAGGCAAGATGCCTAGCAAAACCTGTCCCCATAAGGAGGAAAAGAGAGAGATCAGCCCTTCCACAGATTCACTGGCAAAGGACTTGATTGTCTCTGCCCTTATGCTGATCCAGTACCATCTGACCCAGCAGGCCAAGGGCAAAGAGCAATGTGAAGATGACTGTCCACCTGGTACCATGAGCTATATGACCCAGAGTGCCCAATATGAAAAGTGCGGAGGTAGCCAAAGTGCCAAGGCGCTTTCAACAAAACATCCTGAAACTCGTGGAGCACCTGGACCGCCCGCCTCTCGGAAGGACAATCAACATCTGGATTCCCAGAAGCTGGATATATCACACATGGTTTTATCATTTATTCAAAAACTGCTTAATGAGAGCTCCTTCAGGTGTGAAGATCTATGTGAAGGTGAGAACAAACATTCCGAGATCAGGACAAACAAATCAACCTCCGTGTTCAAGAAGATGGACAGAGAGGAAGAACAAGGCCAGGACAATCGAGAAGTTGACTTTATCAGTGGAATGAAGCAAGTGAGCCAACAAATTACAAATAAAATTTTAGAATCTGTGATGAAGCTGTGCCTTCTCATGGCGAAGCATGGCAACAACGAGGCAGCCCTCACTGATTTGGAAGAGCAAGCATCCTCATCCAACAACTCTAATTTTTCCCAGGCCATTGGCCCCAGATATAGTCACGAAGCTGGGATGTGTCAGAGCTGCCAAGACTGTCACAGATATAAAGTCTTAGTAAATAATCTGTGCTCAACAAGCAGCTTTCAAAAGCAGCTCCAGGCTGTCCTGCAGTGGATTGTAGCCTCACAACTTAACCTACCCATGCTCTCCTTCATGGGAGACAACGATGGACAACTGGAGAAGGTAAGCGATAGCGACAGAACAAGGAACAAGAAGAAAGGGGGCTGGAATGGGTAGGGACAGGGAGGTAGTATTGTACTCAGAGCAGTCCATTCTCTCTTCAGTCTCTCTTTTCAGCCTTTAATCCAAGAATCATAGGCAGAAAGGTAGGTGGGGTGTAGGTGACCTTCTCCCTCTGGGTCCTGGCTCTGAAAACATCACATGATTCAAGCTATCTCTGCTCTCTCGCAGCTTCCTGAAGTTTCAGCTAAGGCAGCAGAGAAGGGGTACAGTGTAGGAGATCTTCTTCAAGAGGTCATGAAGTTTGCCAAGGAACGGCAACTGGATGAAGCCATGGGAAACATGGCAAGAAACCAACTTCTAGACTGGCTGCTCGCTAACCTGTGAGCCAACAGCTCCTTTGCCTCCTCTCCCTCTCCGTTTACTCCCTGTCCCTAGCAGCATTCCATCCCAGCTGAAACACCCCCTACCATCAAGCCAGTGAACTACACTCTACTTGATTGTCTTTCCCAGCAGTTGGACTGCGCAAATGTAGGGTGTCCCAACAAGCTGGGCAAGAAAGTGAATAAAAAAAAAAAAAAAAGTAAGTGGTGCCAGTGTTTTCTTGGTCAGATATATCTAAGGCTATTAAGTCCAGTTTCAAGGAATGGTGATACAGTGTTGGACTTGTGTCCATATCTCACCCTGGTTTATTTTCTAAGCAACCAAGACACAGGGGTATAACCCATGTCCAAGTTCCTAAGTCATTTGGCTTATCCAAATCTCAGTCCACAAGTTATTTAGAGGTTTGCCACCGTGGCCTCCCTGTTTTTCCAGAATTATGCACATAACTTGATAATCCCCCTTATAATCCCAAGAATGCAGATTTCTTGGTCACTTTTAAGAGTTTGAAGATGGGAACCTAGATGAAAAACAAACTTCAGAAAGTATATTACTCATGCACACACATACACTCCCAGGGTCCACTACACATGGCTAAACACCACCCAGAACTACATCAGGATCCAATCCTTCCCCACACACAAAGCTTCCTTATAAGTCATTTCCTTCAACGGATGAGATTTCCCAGCAGTTTGAGAAAAATTTGCAGAGAACAAAGCTATAGAATGATAAATTCTTCACAACCACCCTATGTGAATCCCAATATCTCCTTTGAGACTAGCACTAAATTCCTAGATTTCTTATATATTTCTCAGAAGTCCATCACAATGCTATGCCGCTGCTGCTGCTGCTAAGTCGCTTCAGTCGTGTCCAACTCTGTGCCACCCCATAGACGGCCTCCTACCGGGCTCCCCATCCCTGGGATTCTCCAGGCAAGAACACTGGAGTGGGTTGCCGTTTCCTTCTCCAATGCATGAAAGTGAAAAGTGAAAGTAAAGTCGCTCAGTCATGTCCAACTCTTAGCGACCTCATGGACTGCAGTCCCGTCCATGGGATTTTCCAGGCAAGAGTCGCAACGCTGTAATTCATTACAAATCAGATCAAGACAGTGTTTCCAGCCCTGTGGTCCTCTGTTGGATAGTTTGCATCATTCTGGACTCAAAAGTTAAAGCTTTGGACTCTTACTAGTTTCATGGCTTTAATCATCTAGGTAGACTCTGAGCCTTTTTATTTACCTGTGAAATGTAGACAGGGCTTCCCAGATGGCTCAGACAGTAAAGAATCTGCCTGCAGTGCAGAAGACTGGGGTTCAATCCCTGGGCCGGGAAGATCCCATGGAGAAGGAAATGGAAACCCACTCCAGTATTCTTGCCTGGAGAATCCCATGGACAGAGAAGCCTGGCAGGCTAGTCCATAGGGTTGCAAAGAGTTGGACACGACTGAGAGACTAACACACACATGCACACACACACACAAAACGTAGACAAAGTTACCTTCCCTGTTTAGAGATTAAACTAGAGGAATAGATGTGATGATGCTCTGTAAGAATCTTTTTTTTTTTTTTCTGACGAAGCAAGAGACTATGGAGAAGGGGTGCCTGGGCAGAGAGCAGGAGGGTAAGGGAACCTAGGAAAACCGCTCTGCCACATGGCTCACAGGCTCCAGTTTTACAGTGATGGGATTAGTTTCTGGGTTGTCTCTGACACATCATTCTGACTCAGGGTCTTTCCTGATAGCACATGCATTGCTCAGCCAAGATGGATGCCAGCAAGAATTCTGGGAGGTCAGTAGGACATGTGGCATCTCCTTTTGACCTTTCCCAAATTCTTCCAGTTGATGGTGGCTGCTTAGTTCAGTGTTCCTTACCAAGACTTCCTGTTGAAAATAACTCATGCAAATGGTTACTATGGTACCTGGCCAGGGCAGATGATTTGAGTCAGTTTCCCCTCACAGTCCCCCTGAGAGACTTTATACTCAAGATAAGTGAAAGTCACTCAGTCATGTCCAACTCTTTGTGACCCCATGGATTATACAGTCCATGGAATTCTCCAGACCAGAATACTGGAGTTGTTGTAGGAAGGGGGACCCCTCCCAAGGCCTGAAACTGGGCTCTTGTCTAACACTCGGAAATGAATTGTCTGAGGAGACACATATGCTGACAAAGCAAGAGATTTTATTGGGAAAGGGTGCCTGGGTGGAGAGCAGTAGGGTAAGGGAACCCAGGAGAACTGCTCTGCCACATGGCTCACAGTCTCAAGTTTTATGGCGATAGAATTAGTTTCTGGGTTGTCTTTAACCAATCATTCTGACTCAGAGTCCTTCCTGGTGATGCAGGACTTGCTCAGCCAAGATGGATGCCAGCGAGAAGGCCGGGAGGTGGTCAGACATGTGGTACCTCCTTTTGAACTTTCCAGAACTCTTCCGGTTGATGGTGGCTTATTTCCCTGTTCCTTACCAGGACCTCCTGTCATGTAAAACAACTCATGCAAATGGTTCCTCTGGTGTCTGGCCAGGGTGGACGGTTTGAGTCAGTGTGCTTCTCCTAACAGAGTGGGTAGCCTTTCCCTTCTCCAGGGAATCTTCCCAGCCCAGGGATCAAATCCAGGTCTCCCACATTGTGGGCGATTCTTTACCAGCTGAGCCATAAGGGAAGCCCTATCTATACTCAGGATACTTCTTTGGAACTGGGGCAGAGGACTGGTTCTCCTGTAATTACATTCAGCTGCTAGTGGGCATCCGTAGTCCTGCCTAGTAGAGCAGAAGTCTCTCTCCACCTGACTTAAACAGAGGAAATGGTAACCCACTCCAGTACTCTTGCCTGGAGAATCCCATGGACGGAGGAGCCTGGTAGGCTACAGTCCACGGGGTCGCAAAGAGTCGGACACGACTGAGCGACTTCACTTCACTTATGTGCCTGAAACCAACATTCACCTCATAGTAAGAACAATTTAGCCTGAAACTGTTGGACCCTGTCAGAGATGAAACAGATAGGGGCTAAACAGGAGGCCTAACAGAATGGTCATCACCGGGCCCCAGAAAAGGAAGGCAAAATTTGGCATGAGGGCTGCAGGGTGTGACTTTCTTCTGAATGGTTGGTGGTGAAGTAATAGGGGGGTGGTGGTTTAGTCGCTAAGTTGTGTCTGACTCTTGCCATCCCATGGACTATAGCCCACCAGGCTCCTCTATCCATGGGATTTTCCAGGAACGAATACTGGAGTGGTTTGCCATTTCCTTCTCCAGTGGATCTTATAGTGTGTTCTGGGAATCTAGCATTCAGCTTGAAGTTTCCATCCTCCACCTGGGAAGGGTCCCAGTTCATAACTCAAAGATATTGTTATGCATATTCCTTGATTAAGAACTAGGATCCTGCCCCAAGGCTGTAACGCCACCGCTTGACTGTTCCTCCCCTGTTTCTGTATCCCCTCCCTTCTCTGATTAGCAACTGTTTGAATCTGCCCTTTGGAACTCAGGGAAGGTCAAGAGGGTGAATGAAGCCTATATCCTACAAAAAAAAAAAAAAAAAACTGGGGACACAGAAAGTATTTGTAGTCCAGAGCCCCAGAGTCTTGCTCAGTTTTAATTCAGGGAACTGGGCAGCTATGGCTCTGGCAACTTCCTGTCAAGATGGAGCATAGTGCTGGCTCAATTTGGAGAACAGACATTGAATTGAAAGTATTTCTGATTTCCAAGTGCTGGATCTGAGTCTTGTATGATTAAAATCTCAATCCCATGACTGCGATTGTGGTGGAACAGACCAAATTACAAATAGTTGGAAGAATGACAAGTGGAATTTTAATAGACAAATTTCATTTTGTTTCAGGAGAATAAGCCTGAAACCCAGTCTGGACCTGGCGCTTTGGGGAGACTTGTAGCCAGGTAGCCAGTTTTCTAGTCTTATGAGTAGGTTTTAACTTTTAGTGGAGTATTAACATATAGACTATAGGTGCTATGGGGTCACAAAGAGTCAGACAAGGCTTAGGATGAAACCACCACCAAAAACAGGGTCTATTGGTCATCATACACCTCTCTTCCCTCTGTTAATATATGATCTAAGGCAATTTCCTTGTCTAGAAATGTAATAGTTAGAAGAGGAAGCCTTTAAAAAGTAAGGTTGCAATGACTAGCTTCCAGCAGACATTGTTTTGAGAATGTTGGTGGCATCCAGTGGCATTCAAATAGAACACAGCTCAGAAAATTCAAGTTGTTAGCAATACAAGGACTTGCCTGAAATTACTCGCATAGTGTTACCTCGTTATTTCCTTGGATGTCTGAACCATAACTACACAATTTTGACTTTTAGTTGTGATATTCTCAATAGCCAAAGCAGATGTCACTGTTAACCGTGTGAGTATTTCTCTAGGTATGAGAAGTTGTAAGAATCGGGACTCATGAAATCTTCTCCTGAAAATGTCTAACTCTCCGAAGAGTGCCTCATTCTTGATCTCCACCCTGCACTCTTTTCAGGGGGTCCTGAAGATCAGCAGCTACAGTGGCCAGGATTTAATCTTTGCAGAGGCAGATGGCGAGGGCCTCTTCATGGCAATACATTTGACCATGGTTTGTGGGGAGATGGGAGGGGGCACATTTCATGGCCATTTCATCCCACAGTGCTGGGAATGTTCTTTCCCAGGTGTAGCAAGGGTAACTTAATGTACTATTAGTGGACTAGGCCATAAAACAACATCCAAAATTCTCTGGACCACCTGCCCATATAAGCCTCCTCTGGCCTAGGAGAATATTTCCTCTTATTGTTCCCAAATCTAGAGTTACACTGTTAAAATCACTGATCTCCTATGGAACTATATATTATTGTATCAGAGGCTCAGTAACCCATTTGGTAATGTAGGAAAGATCAATTTTATAAAACAGGTGAAATATAAATAATATAGCTAGCAGTATTAGTAAAATTATAAGCAATAATTAAGTCAAGAGCTTCCATTAGGTCCATCCCAGTAATATCCCACATCATCTGACTTGGTCTATTCTGTTCCAATCTTGATCTTCCAGAGAAATTATATATTGGCATTGTTCACAATGCACATAGCCCAGTTTCTTAGTGTTACTAGACTGATTGGGCTTCTCTGGTGGCTCAGATGGTAAAGAATCTGCCTGCAATGTGGGAGACCTGGGTTCGATCCCTGGGTTGGGAAGATGCCCTGGAGAAGGGCATGGCAACACATTCCAATATTCTTGGCTGTAGAATCCCCATGGACAGAGGGTCCTGGCAGGCTACAGTCCATGGGGTCGCAAAGAGTTGGACATGACTGAAACTAAGCACCAGACTGGTTACGCTCAGTATTATTTAATTGCTCCAAATACAGAGATTTTAAACTTAAATTACCATGGCTTGGTGTTATCTACATAAATCCATCCCGTAATTGTGGGAGATTTTATTCCTTGGCTGAAACTTTGCTTGTTGCTTTGATTGAGTCAGAGCAGGCATTAATTGGCCAGGTGAGGGAATTCCATCTGGTGATATTGGAAGCAACAGTTAGAACTGGACATGGAACAATGGACTGGTTCCAAATAGGAAAAGGAGTACGTCAAGGTTGTATATTGTCACCCTGCTTATTTAACTTCTATGCAGAGTACATCATAAGGAACGCTGGGCTGTAAGAGGCACAAGCTGGAATCAAGATTGCCGGGAGAAATATCAATAACCTCAGATATGCAGATGACACCACCCTTATGGCAGAAAGTGAAAAGGAACTCAAAACCCTCTTGATGAAAGTGAAAGAGGAGAGTGAAAAAGTTGGCTTGAAGTTCAACATTCAGAAAACAAAGATCATGGCATCTGGTCCCATCACTTCATGGGAAATAGATGGGGAAACAGTGGAAACAGTGTCAGACTTTATTTTTTTGGGCTCCAAAATCACTGTGGATGCTGATTGCAGCCATGAAATTAAAAGACGCTTACTCCTTGGAAGGAACGTTATGACCAACCTAGACAGCATATTAAAAAGCAGAGACATTACTTTGCCAACCAAGGTCCCTCTAGTCAAGGCTATGGTTTTTCCAGTGGTCATGTATGGATGCGAGAGTTGGACTGTGAAGAAAGCTGATCGCCGAAGAATTGATGTTTTTGAACTGTGGTGTTGGAGAAGACACTTGAGAGTCCCTTGGACTGCAAGGAGATCCAACCAGTCCATCCTACTGAGATCAATCCTGGATGTTCATTGGAAGGAGTGATGCTAAAGCTGAAAGTCCAATATTTTGGCCACCTCATGCGAAGAGTTGACTCACTGGAAAAGACTCTGATGCTGGGAGGGATTGGGGGCAGGAGGAGAAGGGGACGACAGAGAATGAGGTGGCTGGATGGCATCAGCGACTCGATGGACGTGAGTTTGAGTGAACTCTGGGAGTTGGTGATGGACAGGGAGGCCTGGCGTGCTGTGATTCATGGAGTTGCAAAGAGTCGGACACGACTGAGCGCCTGAACTGAACTGACTGAACTGAATATCAACAGTGATCTGAACATAACTATAGTTTTCTTTTAAGATAAATTTTCTCAGGGCCAACCAATTAGAGCCTTGGAGTACAGGAATTAACCAAGATAACCCAGAAGGACTAGACACAGGTTAATTGGCCACAAACCCAACAGTTGGATTGATTTCTAAACATTGTTTAGGATCACGCCTATGATAGAAAACCATTTGATTCATAGGCAAATGTCCAAGAAGTCAAGTAAACATAAATGATCATACAAGTCACAAGTTGAGGATCTTGGGCAAGCTGTCTATTTCTGATATTGTCTTCTTCTTTTCCTGGTGTGAGGATAGTTTCTCCTTTGTTTGAGAGTCATTTCCTCTCCATAGTTTCAGTCCAGTGCGGGGGCCCTTTGGCGATCAGCTTTCTTCACAGTCCAACTCTCACATCCATACATGACCACAGGAAAAACCATAGCCTTGGTTTGCTATTTTAACATTGTGTTGCAAACATTTCTTGACGGTTTCGTGGTCTTCATGACTATTTTCCTTAAACTATATAGTCTACTACAATTTGTAAGCTACTTAGAACCTTCAGTTTGTGGTATTGTATATAATGCTACAACAGACTACTTAATATTCTTTTTGTTTCTTGCTGTAGTATAATGAATCAATTGGGATACAATAGTTGGTTCATTACTTTAATGTATCTTTTAAACTCATATCACTTACTGTTCTTGACTTTAATACACAGATATTAAAATAAAGATGCCCAGGAGAAGGAAATGGCAACCCACCCCAGTATTCTGATAGCCTGGCCGGCTACAGTCCATGCGGGCACATAGAGGCAGACATGACTAAACAATTGACAGTGGAGGGTCTAACCAATAAGTACTGGGTGTTGGGTGTAAGTAGCCCAACCTCCTCAGGGCTTGGCTGGAATATTTCTGGGGCAGACTTTGTACAGAACTTCCTATGTGTTTCTGGAGGAATGATATTCTGGTTGTTCTCTGTGGTTTCTGAATATGTACCAAAGGCCTCGTTGCCTTCCTCCTCCCGTGTCGCCATGCCATTGCCCTGCCAGCACTCTGCCCTCTACAAGAAACCACATGCTGTTGCTTCTCTGCTCAGGGCTTGCTTCTGTACTTGTTGTTCAGTCACTCAGTCATGTCCAACTCTTTGCGATCCTATGGACTGCAGCATGCCAGGCTTCACAGTCCTTCACCATTTCCCGGAGCTTGCTCAAACTCATGTCCCTTGAATCAGAGATTCCATCCAACCATCTTGTCCTCTGTCATCCCCTTCTCCTCCTGCCATGAATCTTTCCTAGCATCAGGGTCTTTTCCAGTGAGTTGTCTCTTCATATCAGTGGTTAAATATTGGAGCTTCAGCTTTAGCATCAGTCTTTCTAATGAATATGTAGGATTTATTTCCTTTAGGATTGACTGGTTTGACCACCTTACCCTCCAAGTGACTCTCAAGAGTCTTCTCCAACACACCACAGTTCAAAAGTATCAATTCTTCCGCGGGCCATCCTTCTTTATGGTCCAAGTCTCACATCCATACATGACTATGGAAAAACCATAGTTTTGAGTAGACAGAGCTTTCTTGGCAGAGTAATGTCTTTGCTTTCCAATAGCTGTCTACGTTTGCCATAGCTTTTTTTCCATGGAACAAATATCTTTTAATTTTGTGGCTGCAGTCACCATCTGAGGTGATTTTGGAGCCCAAGAAAATAGAATCTTTCACTGTTTCCATTGTTCCCCATCTATTTGCCAAGAAGTGATGGAACCAGTCATCATGATCTTAATTTTTTGAGTTTTGAGTTTAAGACAGTATTTTCATTTTCACTCTCCTCATTCACCTTCATCAAGAGGATCTTTAGTTCCTCTGTACTTTCTGCCATAAGGGTGGTGTCATCTGCATATCTGAGGTTATTGATATTTCTCCCAGTAATCTTGATTCTAACTTGTGTTTCATCCAGCCCAGCATTTCACTGATGCTGACTCTGGGATGTACTCTGAGGATGTCAGGCCCTAGTGAGGCCAGGAATCAGGCCCTAGTAGCATAAGAGTCGGAGAAGACAATGGCAAGCCACTCCAGTAAAATTGCCTGGAAAATCCCATGGATGGAGGAGCCTGGTAGGCTGTAGTCCATGGGGTCGCTAAGAGCTGGACAGGACTGAGCGACTTCACTTTCACTTTTCACTTTCATGCATTGGAGCAGGAAATGGCAACCCACTCCAGTGTTCTTGCCTGGAGAATCCCAGGGACAGGGGAACCTGGTGGGCTTCCATCTATGGGGTCGCACAGAGTCAGACAAGACTGAAGCAACTTAGCAGCAGCAGCATAAGGGTCAGTGCCTTGAGAGGATGAGATTCATGCCGTAGTGGTGCAGAGTCAGGGATAGTGAGGACCAAAATCAGGGCCAGGTGAAGAATCATCTTAGGCTCCAGTGAGGACAAGAGTCAGGCCCCAGTGAGTCAAAAAGTCAGACTCAAGTGAGACAAAGAGTCAGGCAGTTTAGAGGACAGTGTGAAGCCATAGAGGACCAAAGTCTGGCCGCAGTGAGGACCAAACAGGCTGTAGAAAGTACTAGAGTCAGGGCCCAGTGAGGACCTGAGTCAGGGCCTGATGAGGACCAGAGTCGGGCCCAGTGAGACAAAGCATCAGGCCGTAGTGAGGCAGAGTCAGGCCATAGAGAGGACCAGAGTCAGGCAGGAGGGAGGGCAAGAGGCAGGCTGGAGAGTGGACCAGTGACAGGGCCCAGGGAAGAACAAAATCAGGGCCCGGTGAGGACCGGAGACAGGCCCTAGTGAGGATTTGAGTCATGCCACACTTAGAACTAGAGTCAGGCCACAGGGAGGACCAGACTCACGGCCCAAGGAGAAACAGTGTGAGGCTCCAATGAGGACAAGAAACCGGTCCCAGTGAGGCAAAGAGTCAGGATAGAGGAAAGAGTCAGGTCATAGTGAGGACGAGAGTCAGGCCATGGTGAGGAGGAGAGTCATGGCAGGGTAAGGAGGAGAGTCAGGCTTTAGTGAGAACCAGAATCAGGCTGGTTCTCACCAAATACAGTCAGTTTGCAGGGAGGACCAGATTTAGTGCTCAGTGAGTCCAAACTCAGACCTTTGCAAAACGAGAGTCAGGCCTTAGTGAGGACAGAGGCAGGCTGTAGTGGAGACCAGCATCAAGGCCCAGTGAGGGCCAGATAAAGGGCCTAGGGAGCACCAGAGTCAGGCCACAGTGAGGACCAGAGTCATGCTGTAGTGACAATGAGTGAGGCCACGGTGAGGACGAGGGTCAGGCCTTGACAGCACGGGACTCAGGCCCTAGTGAGGACAAGAGTCAGGCCCCAGTGAGGACAAGAGTCAGGCCTAAGTGAGGCAGAGAGTCAGGCAGTTGGGAAGCAAGAGTCAGGCGGTAGAGATGCCTGGAGTCAGAGCCTAGTGAGCACCAGATTCAGGCCCCATTCAGGACCAGACTCAGGGACAAGTAGGACCAGAGTTAGGCTGTAGGTGGTACCAGAGTCAGGGCCCAGTGAAGACAACAGTCAGGGCATATGATGACCAAAGTCAGGCCCCAGTGAGGCAAAGAGTCAGGCCGTAGAGAGGACCAGAGTCAGGACACAGTGAGGATCAAAGTCAGGCCATAACGAGGAGCAGAGTGGGCCATAAAGAGGACCAGATTCAGGCTGTGAAGAGGACCAGACTGAGGGCCCAGTGAAGGCCAGAATTGGGGCCTAGTGATCAACAGGGTCGGGGCATAGTGAGAAGCAATGTGATGCAGATTCAGGCCAAGTAAGGCAGAGAATCAGTCTGGAGTGAGGCAGAGAGTCAAGCCACAGGGAATTCCAGACTGAGGCTTCTGTGCGAACCAGAGCCCGGCCGTAGCTAGGACAAGAATCAAGTCATAGTGAAGACCAGAGTCAGCCATAGAAGAGGAGTCAGGCTGTTGAGAGAGAGTCATGCCATAGAGAGGACCAGCGTCTGGGCCCAGTGAGGAGTAGACTCAGGGCCCAGTGAGGACAAGAGTCAGGGCCCAGTGAGAGACAGTGTCAGGTACTGGAGAGGACATGCAGTGAGGACCAGAGTGAGGCCCTAGTGTGTACGAGAGTCAGGCCTTAGTGAGGACCAGAGTCTGAGACCAGTGAGCCAAACAGTCAGGCCCCCTTGTGGCAAAGAGTCAGGCCACAGTGTGGCAAAGTGTCAGGCCACAGTGATGCAAAAAGTCAGGTTGTATGAGGCAAAGTGTCCAACTTTTGGGGACCCCGTGGACTGTAGCCTGCCAGGCTCCTCCATCCATGGGATTTTCCAGGCAAGAATACTGCAGTAGGTTTCCATTTCCTTCTCCAGGGGATCTTCCTGATCCAGGAATTGAACCTGGGTCTCCCATACTGCAGGCAGACGCTTTACCATCTGAGCCACCAGAGAAGCCCGTATCTCCAATATGGAGTTTGTTAATGCTCTACTGTAAACCTCTCAGACTTGTTACCATCTTTGTTTAGTTCAGTAATATCATGTGGTTTAGTTTCTGTCTTCTGTGTGTAGTAAGCCAGTCACTGATTGAAACTATGTTTACCTTTGTTTTATGCTATTTTATATTTCACAGCAATATCCCTGTTAACAGCTGTCAAAGAAGTTGCTATGGAAACTGAAGCATAACATACCATATTATACATGCAGATTTAACATTTTGTTTCATATCCTTTCTGGTGGAAATTTTCTGCATATGTTCAGTTTTATATTACTCTGTGTTTCAGTGTTTTAATTTTCATTTCAATAAACGTAGAAGTTATTTGATATGCTGATACTACACTGTCATACATAGGGAATTTCTTTCAGCCTTTAAAACTAAATTATTTTTGCTGTATGATTTTAGAAAATAGAGTATATGGGAAAAGACAGCTAAAGCAAATTATGCTTTAGAATACACTTTCTCATATCTAGAAATTAGAAAACTGTAAATATTGAAATAAATAATTATCTAGAAAATATTTGGATTATTAAGAAGATTATGCTATTCAAAAATGGATTGTGCTGTTGTTTAAGAGATAAAATGATCTTTACCCTTCATAAGTAAAAGTATTGTATCTAAAATACTTTATGGTAGTATAGGAATCAGGTATTGATTTCTTTGATATTTTATTGGAGTATAGATGCTTTAATATGTTGTGTTAGTTTCTGCTGAACAGCAAAGTGAATCAATTATACCTATAGATACATCCACTCTTTTTTAGATTTCCTTCCCATTTAGGTCACCACAGAGCATTAAGTGCAGTTCCCTGTGCTATACAGCAAGTTCTTATTAGTTACCTGTTTTATGTATTGTTATTGTTGTTTATTCCTTAAGTCATGTCTGACTCTGTTGTAACCCCATGGCCTGTAGCCCGCCAGGCTCCTCCGTCCATGGGATTTCCAGCAAGAATATTGGAGTCAGTTGCTATTTCCTTCTCCAGGGCATCTTCTCAACCTCAGGGATCAAACCCATATCTCTTGAGTTCGCAGGTGAATTCTCTACCACTGAGCCACCAGGAAAGCCCATTTTATATATAGTAGTATATATTAATAAATGTCAATCCCAATCTCTCGATTCACTTTAAAATAAAAAAATGCAGATAGAGGGAATAAATTAGACTTATAAAACAATCATTTAAAATTATTTAACTGGATACACTGAGTTGTTTCACTCAAGATATTTACTGATTACTGAGTTGATTTCTTACTGGTTAAGTGTTAACATTGCACTTTGCAGCATAGGTCAAAACTATGGTCTTTCAGGTCATTTCAACCAGTTTTAGGTCTTTGTGGAGAACAGGAAACCGAAGATGGGAAATGGTCTGAATTGAATCACCCATCTGGTGTATCACAAAGCATTCCACATTGACGTTTATTGTATCATTGAGCAGTATATTTGTAATCAATAACAATGCAATTTTGCTTCAAAAATAATAAAACTGTTTAAACGCTAACTCCCATTTTAAGAAAAAGAAAATCTATCCTATTACATTTTAGCTAAATTCTACTTGAAACTGCTTGATGCCTTTGTTTATCATTCCTGAGTTGTTTCATGTCTATTTTCATTAAGTACTCAATTCCTAGTCTTCAGATCAGAAACTTCTGTGCATTCCTCTGATACACAATAGGTCTTGCTTTTGACACTGTATTAAAAATCTCCCTATGATCATCGCGTGGTAGGCAGATTCTGAGATGGCCCCCTAATTCCCTCCTGTTAATGCACAAGACCTGCACAATCTGGAGAATGGAGAAGACCTATGAATATGAGGGTTATTATTCCCTTGATTAGATTGCTCTGTGTGGAGGTACATTTTCCTGCTGACTTTAAAGAAGCTGCCATATTGTGACAGGGCCAAGGTGGCTAGGATCTGAGGGTTGTCTCTAGAATCTGAGATCAGTCCCTGGGAACCCCAGTCCTACAGCTGCAAGAGACAAACTTCTGCCAACAACTTGAATGAGCTTGGAAGAGGACTCTGAGCCCCAGATGGGAACACAGCCTAGGCCAAAATCTTGGTTACATCCGTGTTAGACCCCAGCAGAGATCCCATCTGCATTGGGCCTGGACTTCTGACCTACACATACTGTGAGACAGTCAGTGGATGTTGTCTTAAGTCTCTAAGTTTGTGGTCATTTGTTTACAGTAATAGAAAACTAACATGATCTGAGTTTCTTTTCTATACTCTTTTCACTTCTTTTCTGCCATAGATGAACTAGTAGCAAGTGGGCCCTACATGATTAATCTCAAAATGGGCAATTAAGAAAATGATTGTAATGGAAACTTGGCTAATCAAAGCTGGTTTACCTTGTGTTAATGGAGAAAGAAATGGCAACCCAATCCAGGATTCTTGCCTGGAGAATCCCATGGACAGAGGAGGCTGGCAGGCTACAAGAGTCGGACACGACTTAGTGACTAAAGCACCACCACCAAGGCAACATTCTGTAACTGCTGCTTACCTGAGCCACTTCTCCATTTATGCTTGTGTGTTTTCTGAATTCAGGTATAATGTTCTTCAAAATCCCTTGTTGCTGTTCATGCTGTTCATTGGGTTCTCAAGGCAAGAATATTGAAGTTGATTGCCATTCCCTTCTCCAGTGGACCACATTTTGTCAGAATTCTCCACCATGACCCGTCTGTCTTGGGCGGCCCTACACAGCGTGGCTCAGTTTCATTGAGTTACACAAGGCTGTGGTCCATGTGATCAGTTTGATTAATTTTCTGTGACTGTGGTTTCATTCTGTCTGCCCTCTGATGGATAAAGATAAGAGGTCTATGGAAGTTTCCTGATAGGAGAGACTGACTGTGGGGGAAATTGGGTCTTGTTCTGATGAGTGGAGCCATGCTCAGTAAATCTTTAATCCAATTTTCTGTTTTTGGATGGATCTATGTTCCCTCCCTGTTGTTTGCCCTGAGAACAAAGTAGGATGGAATTAATGAAGATAATTCCAGTGGTCATGTAAGGATGTGAGAGTTGGAGTGTGAAGAAAGCTGATCGCCAAAGAATTGATGCTTTTGAACTGTGGTGTTGGAGAAGACTCTTGAGAGTCCCTTGGACTGCAAGGAGATCCCACCAGTCCATTCTAAAGGAGATCAGTCCTGGGTGTTCATTGGAAGGACTGATGCGAAAGCTGAAACTCCAGTACTTTGGCCACCTCATGCAAAGAGCTGACCCATTGGAAAAGACTCTGATGCTGGGAAGGATTGGGGGTGGGAGGAGAAGGGGACGGCAGACAATGAGATGGCTGGATGGTATCACCGACTCGATGCACATGAGTTTGAGTGAACTCCGGGAGTTGGTGAGGGACAGGGAGGCCTGGTGTGCTGTGATTCATGGGGTCGCAAAGAGTCGGACACGACTGAGCGACTGAACTGAACGAAGATAATGGCAACCTCCTTCAAAAGGTCTAGTGCACGCACTGTCATGCTAAGTGCTCCCAACCCTGCAGCAGGCCACGGCCAACCTACGCCTCTGCTGGGGACTCCTGGACACTCACAGCACAGGCAAGTCTGTGGCAGTCTCTTGTGGGGTCACTGCTCTTTTCTCCTGGGTCCTGGGGCACACAAGGTTTTGTCTGTGCCCTCTGTTTCCCCAGTCCTGTGTAAGAACGTTTCACACAGAGATGGGGCACAATAAAGGACAGAAAAGGTATGGATCTAGCAGAAGCAGAAGATATGAAGAACAGGTGGGAAGAATACACAGAGGAACTATACAAAAAAGATCTTCATGACCCAGATAACCATGATGGCGTGATCACTCACTTAGAGCCAGACAGCCTGGAGTCCAAAGTTGGGTGGGCCTTAGGAAGCATCATTATGAACAAAGCTAGTGGAGGTGATGGAATTCAGTTGAGCTATTTCAAGTGCTAAAAGATGACACTGTGACAGTGCTGCATTCAATATGCCAGCAAATTTAGAAGATTCAGCAGAGTCCATAGGCCTGGAAAAGGTCAGTTTTCATTCCAATCCCAAAGAAAGGCAATGCCAAAGAATGTTCAAAGTACCTCACAACTGCACTCATTTCACACACTAGCAAAGTAATGCTCAAAATTCCCCAAGCGAGGCTTCAGCAGTACATGAACCATGAACTTCCAGATGTTCAAGATGGATTTAGAAAAGGGAGAGGAAGCAGAGATCAAATTGCCAACACCTGTCGGATCACAAAAAAGAGAATTCCAGAAAAACATCTACTTCTGCTTCACTGACTACGCCAAAGCCTTCGACTGTGTGGATCACGCAAACTGTGGAAAATTCTTCAAGAGATGGGAATAGTAGATCACCTGCCCTGCCTCCTGAGAAACCTGTATGCAGGTCAAGAAGCAACAGTTAGAACCAGACATGGAACAATGGACTGGTTCAAAACTGGGAAAGGAGTATGACAAGGCTGTATCTTGTCACCCTGCTTATTTAACTTCTTTGCAGAGTACATCACTCAAAACGCCAGGCTGGAGGAATCACAAGCTGAAATCAAGATTGCCAGGAGAAATATCAACAACCTCAGATACACAGATGACACTACCCTAGTGGCAGAAAGCAAAGAGAAACTAAAAAGCCTCTTGATGAGGGGGAAAGAGGAGAGTGAAAAAGCTGGCTCAAAATTCAACATTCAACAAACCGAGATTGTGGCCTCTTGTGACGTCACTTTGTGGGAAATAGATGGGGAAAAGTGGAAAAAGTGATTTCTTGGGCTCCAAAATCCCTGTGGACAGTGTCTGCAGCCATGAAATTAAAAGATGCTTGCTCCTTGGAAGAAAAGCTTTGACTAACCTAGACAGTGTACTAAAAAGCAGAGACATCGCTTTGCTGACAAAGGTCTTATGGTTTTTCCAGTAGTCATGTGTAGATGTGAGAACTGAACTGTAAAGAAGTCTGATGCTTTAAAACTGTCGTGCTGGAAAAGACTCTTGAGAGTTGCTTGGACGCAAGGAGATCAAATCGGTTAATAATACAGGAAATCTACCCTGAATATTAATTGGAAGGACTGTTGCTGAAGCTTCAATACTTTGAATACCTTATGTGAAGAACCAACTCATTTTAATGAGTCTTTTAGACCCCGATGCTGGGAAAGATTGAGGGCAGGTGGAGAAGAGGGTGACAGAGGATGAGATGGTTGATGGCGTCTTTGACTCAGTGGACATGACTTTGAGCAAATTCCAGGAAACAATGAAGGACAGGAAAACCTGGCATGATGCAGCCCATGGGGTCACAAAGAGTTGGACCTGCCTTAGTGACAGAATGAAAGAATTTCAAAGCCCATGAGACACATCTTAAAGAAAGAGGAACAAGAAAAATAGTAGCACTTTCCTCAGCTGTTACCTTTAATTTAATTTAATTTTCCTCAGCTGGAGAAAAGTTTACAAATGATGGCCATATACCAGGCACTGGATCTGATGCTGAGCCTGAGATGGGGCAAATCATGTCTCTCCAACGAGCTGAGTAAGCCAACTATTCAATACTTGGGCCAATGTATGTCTAAAAGGCTACTGAGAATGGGTAAGAAAGATGTGTAGCTTGGGAGATGGAACTTGAACTGTACCTGAAAGAAAGGACTAGGGAGCAGAAAAAGACAGGTAGGTGGGACATCTGCAAAGTCAGCAAAAGATGAAAGAATAAAGCTACAACCATGTTGGGAGCAGAGGGCAGGTGGCTTCTTGGGGACAGCTTGTGCACCATGATGGGACTAGCAGACTTCTCTGCAGGCCATAGAGAGTAATAAAAGGAACTGAAGCAGAAAACTGAAAGAGGGCTACAAAGGTCCTACCAAGACCATCAGAGACTGATCACATGAAGCTGAGTTTATTCAACTTTCTGAGCAAAAGTGAGCATCACCCCCAGGAAGTCTTGATAACATCTCAAAGGGAGAGTGAGGGCAGGGTGTTGAAAGACTTCAGATGGTTCTGGGGTGGGTTTGGACAGCGAGGACCTGCCAGAATTTGTAAACCAAGGGAGTTGCTGGCACAGTCTCATTTTTGGAATCCTTGAGTCTTTGTGGAAACCCTGAACTAAGGGTTTATCTTGGAATATGCAGACCTGAAATAGCTTCTGTTAAGGCAATTTGAACTTGAGGTAGTTTTTCATGTCATGTCATAGTTTAAGACAGTTTATCAGTTTTGAGATTCACACTGTCGGTTTTATAAATTGTGTTTTCTGTTTCATTTCTCATTATTTTGCATTTTAAAAAGATCATCAAGAAGTATGAGGAAGGGATCATACGGGGATAGATAAGAGGCAAGGAGACTTTGAGATTATAGAGTAACACACAACACCTAAAGGACAAGGTGGAACCATGGAGCAGTGAGCAGGTGATGGGTGAGGAGTAATACAGAGGAACTGTAGCAAGTTGTGGAAACCAAATAATCTGGGGGAGAGGAAGAGGGCAGGATAAGAGAGAGGGATAATTTGGGAGTGATACCAGCCTGCCAGCTTCGATGGATGGGGAGGGAAAAAAAACTTGGAAAAATATAAATAAGTTCAAGGTGGAATTGTTGCCTGTGGACATCTAGGTGCTGCTCGGAGGACACTCACTCATTTTCCAACAGTCATTTCTTGAGAACTCTCATGTGCCTGGTTAACTTCTAGTTACTGGGATAGATTAGTGCTTTGTCTGCTGCAAAACACCCAGATCTCTGTCCATGTGTAGCTTATACTTGAACAAGAGGAGATAAAAATGAACAGTGAACACAACCAGTGAATTATCTGGCATGTTAGAAGGTGACGAATGTTGTAAGGAAGAGAGTAAGAAAGGTAAAGGAATTTTGGTGTGGTAGGGAAAGACCTGGGTGGTAATTTTAAATGGGTACTAATTGCACTCATCTCACACGCTAGTAAAGTCATGCTCAAAATCCTCCAAGCCAGGCTTCAGCAATAATGTGAACCGTGAACTTCCAGATGTTCAAGCTGGTTTTAGAAAAGGCAGAGGAACCAGAGATCAAATGGCCAACATCTGCTGCATCATGGAAAAAGCAAGAGAGTTCCAGAAAAACATCTATTTCTGCTTCATTGACTATGCCAAAGCCTTTGACTGTGTGGATCACAACAAACTGTGGAAAATTCTTCAAGAGATGGGAATACCAGACCGCCTGACCTGCCTCTTGAGAAACCTGTATGCAGGTCAGGAAGCAACAGTTAGAAATGGACATGGAACAACGGACTGGTTCCAAATAGGAAAAGGAGTACGTCAAGACTGTATATTGTCACCCTGCTTATTTAACTTATATGCAGAGTACATCATGAGGAACGCTGGGCTGGAAGAAGCACAGGCTGGAATCAAGATTGCTGGGAGAAATATCAATAACCTCAGATATGCAGATGACACCACCCTTATGGCAGAAAGTGAAGAGGACCTCAAAAGCCTCTTGATGAAAGTGAAAGAGGAGAGTGAAAAGGTTGGCTTGAAGCTCAACATTCAGAAAACGAAGATCGTGGCATCTGGTCCCATCACTTCATGGGAAATAGATGGGGAAACAGTGGAATCAGTGTCAGACTTTATTTTTTGGGGCTCCAAAGTCACTGCGGATGGTGATTGCATCCATGAAATTAAAAGACACTTACTCCTTGGAAGGAAAGTTATGACCAACCTAGAGAGCATATTAAAAAGCAGAGACATTACTTTGTCAACAAAGGTCTGTCTAGTCAAGGCTATGGTTTTTCCCGTGGTCATGTATGGATGTGAGAGTTGGACTGTGAAGAAAGCTGATCGCCAAAAAATGATGCTTTTGAACTGTGGTGCTGGAGAAGACTCTTGAGAGTCCCTTGGACTGCACGGAGATCCAACCAGTCCATTCTAAAGGAGATCAGTCCTGGGTGTTCATTGGAAGGACTGATGTTAGAATTGAAACTCCAATACTTTGGCCACCTCATGTGAAGAGTTAACTCACTGGAAAAGACTCTGATGCTGGGAGAGATTGGGGGCAGGAGGAGAAGGGGACGGTAGAGAATGAGATGGCTGGATGGCATCACTGACTCGATGGACATGGGTTTGAACGAACTCCGGGAGATGGTGAGGAACAGGGAGGCCTGGTGTGCTGTGATTCATGGGGTCACAAAGAGTTGGACATGACTGAGCGACTGAACTGAACTGAACTGAACTGAAGGGTGGACCTCACTGAGGAGATTTTTCTGAGAAAAGACTTGATAGAAGTTAGGAGCTCTCCACCAAGTGCTGGCAGGCAAAATATAGGATACCCAGTCACAGTTGAGTTTCAAATAAGTACAGAGTAATTTTTTCATGTCAGTATGTCCCATGCAATATTTGGGACATAGTCAAATAAATTATATGTTTATCTGAAATGAAAATTTAACTGGGCATCTTGTATTTTTATTTGCTAAGTCAGGCATCATGATTCCAGGCAAGGAGAATATTCCATGCAAAGGCTCTAAGAAAGGAGTATGCCAAGGAAAATCCAAGGCCTGTGTGGCCAGTTCCATGTGGGTGGGGATGGGGTGGGTACATGAGCTGACAGTGCCACTGTGAGGTCATGGCTTTAAAAGGGATCAAATGGGCAGCTGCTGCAGGGCTGAAGGCAAACGGGTCAGAACTGCCCTGCTTGTTAACAGGATCACTCTGGCTGTCCAGTGAGACTAAACAGTAGGGGAGAAAGGGAGGAAGCAGGATGACCCCTGGGTGACCTCTGGAAAGGGACTGTGTGTGCAGAAAGGTGGGTGGTCAAGATTCCTTAGCTTTTCTGTACTTCAGAAGAATATTTTAAATTTAGGAAAAAGAAAAGGAAGAGACTAGGTTTGTTTGTGATTTCATGGGCGTTTGTCTTGCTGTCTCAAAATAAATAAATAAATAGACACAGACCAAATCTCCTCTCTAGGAGTCTGCAAACACTTTTTATAAAGAGCTAGATGGTAAATCTCCTTTAGGTTTTACAGGCCAAGTTGCAAAATTGAATGTATTAAGTATATATCCAGATGACAAGAGAGAAACAAATTTCCATAAGATTTCATAAACAAAAACTAAGCATGATATTTTGCAATACAGGAACACTAATGGAAAGAATGGTAGTATTTGGGGGATTACATTTGCTTAGTTGGGGTTCAAAGTTACTATTTCCTGTCATCAAAATTGATTGCAAGTGTTCATCTATTACTGCCGACCTGTAATAAGATTTTACATATTTTACCTCTGAAAATTTTTTTGTCACGCAGGTGAATACTAGCAAATACTGACCCCTGAAGTTGTGGTATTAATTGAGAGTGTTTACCACTTGGGAGACTTTTATCGAATTCTGCTAGATTCTCCTCTTGATATCTGCCTTTTCAGTTCAGTTCAGTCGCTCAGTCGTGTCCGACTCTCCACGACCACATGAATCACAGCACGCCAGGCCTCCCTGTCCATCACCAACTCCCGGAGTACACTCAAACTCATGTCCACAGAGACGGTGATGCCATCCCGCCATCTCATTCTCTGCCGTCCCCTTCTCCTCCCGCCCCCAACCCTTCCCAGCATCAGAGTCTTTTCCAGTGAGTCAACTCGTCGCATGAGGTGGCCAAAGTATTGCAGTTTCAGCTTTAGCATCAGTCCCTCCAATGAACATCCAGGATTGATCTCCTTTAGAATGGACTGGTTGGATCTCCTTGCAGTATAAGGGACTCTCAAGAGTCTTCTCCAACACCACAGTTCAAAAGCATCAATTCTTCGGCGATCAGCCTTCTTCACAGTCCACCTCTCACATCCATACATGACCACGGGAAAAACCATAGTCTTGACTAGACGGACCTTGGTTGTCAAAGTAATGTCTCTGCTTTTTAATATACTATCAAGGTTGGTCATAACTTTCCTTCCAAGGAGCAAGCGTCTTTTAATTTCATGGCTGCAATCAGCATCTGCAGTGATTTTGGAGCATGTCATTACAATGCAGATTATCACTTCCAATCAAAAGTTAGGTGGAAGCCCATCGATTTCTCAGGTAAATGGATTTTGCAATAAGGACATTTCCTTTGCACTTTCATTGCAGTCCAAAAAAATATTGTTACAACTGTAGTTTCAGCTCAGAATGTATACTCACACAAATTTGTCTGGGAATAGAGTTTGCACCTCTTTTTCTTTTTTTGTTTTTAAAATTTATTTATCTTTAATTGAAGGATAATTGCTTGACAGAATTGTGTTGGTTTCTGCTAAACATCAGCATGAATCAGCCATAGGTATATATATGTCCCCTCCCTCTGGAACCTCCCTCCTGCATCCCTCCCCTTCCCACCCTTCCCCTCCAGGTTGTTACAGAGCCCCTGTTTGAGTTTCCTGAGACATACAGCAAATTTGCATTGGTTGTTATTTTACTTATGGTAATGCAAGTTTCTATGTTGCTGCTGCTGCTGTCTCTCTATACATCTCACCCTCTCCTTCTCCCCCCCCAACCTCGACTGTGTCCATAATTTTTGACAGCACAGGAGGTACATAAGGCAACTTTTCTTTACTTGTGATTTAAACATTAGCTGTTGTCTAATTTGCTTTACTACAGTGTAAATTTTACACACAAGCTCTATATTTCCTTAGAGTTTTAGGTCGATTTCACTAAGAAGCATTATTAAATCTGTAACCAAAACTAATTTTCAAATTCAACCCATGGTTAATAATAGTGATTATCATAGAAAAAAATTCAATTCAGCCCTGAGCTAAAAAAAATAATAAAAGAACATTAACACTTTACTATTGCTAACCTATTGAATTGCTATGCAGTTGAGAAAGTTAGGATATTCAGTTTTTATTCTGACAAAAACTCATGAAAGTAATAAGGGATAAGTCCAAATGAGGGTCACTGCTGACTTACCGGTTCAATAACACATGATAGATTCCAATATTTTTTGCAAAGTCCCTGCTGTTGAATAACAAAATGACAAATAATTCACATTAAAGGGTTTGTATTTTCAGAAGTTTTGCAAATTTGTCCAACTAAGCCTTGTTTTGCTCCACAAGTGTTTTTACCATCATCTACTGTAAAGCAGCTTAACAATTTGCGTTCAGATTGTACTGAATTTGTTTTCTGAACCTCTTTGAAAATGTCCCTGCTCCACACACACACTAGGTACAGTGTAACTCAGGTGCTTCAAACTCAGGATTGGTTTCTCAAATAAGCAACACCTATAAAGCAACCCCATTAGGCTTATCAAAGGCCAAAGAATATCACTTGAAAACATTGGCCCTATTTTACTTAGCTGTTCATGTTGCTCACAATGTCCTCAGCTCTTCAAGAAAGTTATAGTTATATGACCAATAGTCTTAAACTAGTTTATTTTCAGGTAGTGCAGTGAGTCAATCTAATTAACTCACCGTTAGTAAATGACTCTTCATGTTTGTCCAACACTTGGAGACTTACTTTAGTTGCAGCCTCATTTTTATTTTTGTGAAGAAATTGTGCTCTGATGAGCTATTCCATTTTAAAATTTCTATTTTTTTTCTGACTTGTCTTCCTGTAAGTTGGGAATGCTGTGGTGAGTGCTTAGTCTCATAAAATCAACACTTGATTCTTTTTAGCCCAGTTGCTGTTGTATAATAAACACAATGCTTTGCCATCTAATTGGATAACAAAATAATTGACACTTTAATGTGCTTTAAAAATAAAATATGAAGTCCACTCTTCTTTCTTTTAATGTGATGGGTATGTACCAATAATAAAAGCAAATATAATGTCACAGTACATGGCACTGGGACAAATGTCTAGTTGCAACTGAGTTGGTTACATTTTGAGTGCACGAGGCAGCTTTCCAAAGTGGGTAAATGAGACATTCTGTCTCCATCTCAGTTATCCAACTCTGCATATTTTTCACTTTTAAAATTTTCCTTTAGTGCTTCTTTATCTTCTATTTCTTTGCTGGAGATTTTCCTTTTTTTAAAAATGTATGTTGATCATGTTGATGACTGGTCCTTGAAATATTTTTAGGATGACTCCTTTAATCTCCTTGTCAGAGAATATCCTTGTCATCTTGGTGTTGGCATCTGTTTGTCTTTTCTAATTCAGGTTGAGATTTTCCCATTTTTTGGAAAGAGGAGTGATTTTCAACTGAAATCGGGACATTCTGGGTATTATGTTATGAGACTGAGTCTTTTAAAGAATTTTTATTTATTTAGTAATTTTTGGCTACTCTGGGTTCTCATTGCTGCTCAGAAGTTTTCTCTAGTTGCAGTGAGCAGGGTTACTTTCTAGGTGTGGAACACAGGTTCTAGAGCACATGGGCTCAGCAGTTTCAGTTCTCAGGCTCTAGAGTGTGGGCTCAGTAGTTCTGGTGCTTGGGCTTAGTTGCTGTGCAGGATGTGAGATCTTCCTGGGTCGAACCAGCATCCCCTGCAAGCAAGGACGACTCTTAACCACTGGACCACCAGGGAAGGCTGAGACTGTCTTTTGGCATCTTTGCATTTTAATTGGCCTCCTGACACCACGCCAGTAGTGCCACCTCCTTAGTGCCAGGTGATGAGGCAGGATGTGTGAAGTCTGTGTTCCCACTGACCTGCCAATGTCAAGACCCAAATGAAATTCACGTTCACCGTTATTTCTTTAATTTCTGAAAATTGATCAAAGGAAATAATACAGTTTTCAAGAGTAATAGGCTAGTTGTACCGGAGTTATTCCAGGCTTTCACAGTGGATTTATCAGAAGTCTTTCCAAGCTTTGTGGAAATTTCAGAGAACTAATTGTGCTGCCAGGAACCACACTGGACCCACTGTAGACAGGCGGGGCACACTGGCCTTGGGATGAGTCACAGTCATCTTTCTGAAGCAAAGGACCTGTTCCAAAGCAACAGGAGAGAGAAAGAAGAACTGATTTTAATTTTAATTCTTTCAAGAGACATGAAAGTTAGGACTTCAACATGGTAGAAATTTGTGAAAGGACATAAACTTGGACCTAGATGCAAGTATATCCAACTGCATAAAACAAACACAAAACTTGCATTGTAAACCAAAACATAAAAAGTACTTAACAGTGTTACCAGTGCAAGTCTTTGTAGGAAGGCATATCTGTCCTTTGACTATTCTCCTCCAACTGTGTTGTAAGGTGCATGGATATTTTTAAAATGAGAAAGATACAATAATCTGTGCATTTAAAATCCACACACAGTGTGTAGTTTGTGTAAAGAAATGCTCAGGTCTCACAGAAAGTAAGAGAGAGGAGATGATGAGGCCTGATCTGAGGTATGCTGGTCCCATTGGTAACTGACAGGCCTGGGTAGCAGACAGTGCATTACACTCCTCCACATCACTGCACTATTTATAAGTCTTTTATTTTTAAGTTAAAATGCTATATGTTCATTTCTTACATTTACACAATAGAACTGAGTAAAGTTGGGGAGCCCAGCCTGGGACTCTGAGATGACCTAGAGGGTGGGATGGGAGAGGAGAGGGAGGGGATATATATCACGACTGATCTACATTGTTGTATGGCAGAAACCAATGTAACATTGTGTATCAATTATCCTCCAGCTAAAGGAAAGTGTGTAAAGTAGTGAAATTTTGCTTCTCAAGCACACAATCCATTGTCCCCCCTTTACCCATGGAATAGTCTAAAATAAGGCTTCCCCTGTGGCTCACCTGGTAAAGAATCTGCTGGCAACGCGGGAGACCTGGGTTTGATCCCTGGGTTGGGAAGATCCCTGGAGAAGGGAAAGGATACCCACTCCAGTATTCGGGCCTGGAGAATTCCGTGTGCTGTATAGTCCAGGGGGTTTTAAAGAGTCAGACATGACTGAGTGACTGTCACTCACTTTAGTCTAAAATAAACATCTTAAAATCTTTTAGCAGGATAGCCATTTTTATCAAAGAAAAATTTAAGTTGACCACTCAACATGTGAAAGATAAATTGGGGAGATCTAGTGACCCCTCCAGGCTTCCCACATAGTGTTAGTGCTAAAAGAATCTGCCTGCCAATGCAGGGAGAATCTTCCCTGGGGGAAGATCCCCTAGAGGAAGGCATGGTAACCCACTCCAGTATTCTTGCCTCGAGGACCCCCATGGACAGAGGCACCTGGCATGCTACAGTCCATAGGGTTGCAAAGAGTCGGATACAACTGAAGCTATTTAGCATGCACAGTGACCCCTCCACTCCCTCTGGATAGTGTCAGAAAGACCTTGGGGAACATAGTGCTCTTTCATCCAATTAGAATGAATTAATTACAGGCTGTGTGCTATGTGACAGAGATACACAGAGAACATTGTGTACAGTACCTTCTAGCAGAGAGACACATAAGCAAACAAACAGCTACACGCATATATTTCAGCTGGTGAAAGCACTCGGGGCAGAAATAAACCTGGGTGAATGAGACAGGGTGAGATGGTCTGGGCAGTGGCAGCACATGGGGAGCTTCTTCAGGGAGGGCCTCTCTTGCAGTGATGTTTGAGCAAAGACCGAGAGGGTTGGGGCAACAATTCCACAGACATCTGGGGAGAAGTGTCTCAGGTGGAAAACACAAGTGCAGAAGCTCTGGTGGGAAAGTTCTCTGCATTTAAGGGACGCAAAAGGACAGGCCTGGTGAAGGAGAATTCTAAGAGGAAGCCCAGGCACATGGTGGTGGGCATGAAAGCCACTTGAAGGCCTTGGCCTCTATTCCTACCGAGTTGGGAGCCAGAGGAAAGCTTTGAGTTGAAGAGAAATATAATGCCTCTTATATCCTGAAGTGAACCATCTGGCCAAGGGAGCAGTGGAGGAGGCACTGAAAAGGGGGTAGATTCCATAGTATGCGCCACCAGCCTGGATGTGAGGGTAACAAGAAAGAGAAGAATCTGGGAGGAATCCAAGGTTTGGGTGTTTCCAAAGTGCTGGTTGATGATAAGAGCTGGTTGGTGCATAGTTCACAAGAGCAGGGCCCAGCACTGAAGACACACATGCGCACACACACACATCACTTTGTATATGTCTGTCTCTAACTCTCACTCACTCTCTGATTAATACAAAATGCTTAACAGAAAAGAAGCATGCCACAAGTAAGTCAACAAGTGAGCAGTAGTGACCGTTTTGTTATTTTTACTTTGTATATGATACTGTGGACCTTGTTACTTTCTGTACTCATTTGATGCATTAGCCTTTATTCCTAATCGAGAGAACTAAGTTTGAACTACACAGTTTTCTCTAATTTTCATCAAATCAGAGAAAAAGAACTCTAGCTCAATGTCTATCCCACTGAGATAAATTTAAATGGGAAAAAGTACTAAACAGTAGAACACTCCACTTGAAGTAGCTTAAACAGTAAGGGCACGTGATATTTCTCATTACAAGGAACTTGGGAACAGGCAGTTACAGGAGGCTTCATCATTGGCTTGAGCTTGTTAGCAGATGAAACTTGGGTCTGCTTGCATGTGTATAATCAAGCTAATCTACAAATACGGCTTGTGGTAAAGGAAAGAATAGCAATTATTGCAAGGCACCCAAAATGGGGCCAAGTAAGGAGAATGGGCAGCTCACCCACAAAAGACCCAAGATCCTCAAAATCTTTCAGGGAAAGGTTTCTAAAGGTAAGGTAAGGGAGAAGTCAAGGGATATGTGGATTGTGGACTTCTTCTGATGGGTTGGTGGTGTAACAAGGAGGTATTTTGGGAGTTAACATAATCAGCTTTCTGATTCCAAGCCATCTGGGGTCTATGTGCTTGTATTCAGCATACAGCTAACTCTTTCTATCTGATGGAGGTTTTAGTATCTGCAAAACAACTCAAGAATATGACTCATAAGGTTATCAGCTGATTTTTCAGTAGAAATTCTGTACTTCAAAAGTGAGTTGCAGGATATATTTAAAGTGATGAAGGGAAAACCTACAACCAAGAATACTCTACCAGCAAGGCTCTCATTCAGATTCAACAGAGAAATCAAAAGTTTTTCAGACCATCAAAAACTGAGAGAATTCAGCACCACCAAGCCAGGTTTGCAACAAATGCTAAAGGAACTTCTCCAGGTGGGAAACACAAGAGAAGGGAACTAAAGAGGAAGGGAAGAAACAAGGCCTACAAAGCAAACCCACAGCAATGAACAAAATGGCAACAGGAATACACTGATTGATAACTGCCTTATATGCAAATGGATTAAATCCTCCAACCAAAAGATGTAGGCTGGCTGAATGGATCTATAAACAGCAACCATATATATGCTGTCTACAAGAGATCCACTTCATATCTAGGGACATATACAGACTGAAAATGAGGGAATGGAGAGAGATATTCCATAGAAATGGAAATCAAAACAAAGTTGGAGTGCTTGCATGCGTGCTCAGTCATGACCAATTTATTGCAACCCATGGACTCTAGCCTGCCAGGCTCATCTGTCCATGGGATTCTCCAGGCAAGAATACTGGAGTAGGTTGTCATTTCTTTCTCCAGGAGATCTTCCCAACTCAGGGACTGAACCCACATTTCCTGTGTCTCCTGCATTGGTGGGCAGATTCTTCACCATTGCACCAACTGCAATACTCATATCAGACAAAGGAGGGGTGGGATGGGGTGGGAGATCGGAGGGAAGTTCAAAAGGGAGAGGATATATATATATATATATATATATATATATATATATACCTATAGCTGATTCATGTTGAGGTCTGACAAAATTCTGTAAAGGAATTATCTTTCAATTAAAAAATAAGTTAAAAAATAAACAAAAAACAGACTTCAAAGTAAAGACCATTCAAAGGCACTACATAATCATCAAGGAATGAATCCAACAAGACATACCAATTATAAATATATATGCACCCAAAATAGGAGCCCCTCAATATATAAAGCAAATGCTAACAGCTCATGTGAAGAACTGACCCATTTGAAAGGACCCGGATGCTGGGCAAGATTGAAGGCAGGAGGAGAAGGGGACGACAGAGGATGAGATGGTTGGATGGCATCACTGACTTAATGGACACGAGTTTGGGTAAACTCCGGAGTTGGTGATGGACAGGGAAGCCTGGCATACTGGAGTCCATGGGGTCGCAAAGAGTCGGACACGACTGAGCGACTGAATTGAACTGAGCTGAACAGCTCTAAAAGGGGAAACTGACAGTAATACAGTAATAATGGGGGACTGTAACACTTCACCTTCTGGTGGCTTAGTGGTAAAGAATCTGCCTAGAGACTGAAGAACAATCAAAATCCAAAGTTAGTGGAAGGAAATGAATCCTAAAGCTCAGAGCAGAGAAAATAAAATGGAGACAAAGGAAACAATAGCAAAGATCAGTGAAGCTAAAAGCTAGTTCTTTGAGAAGATAAATCTTTAGCCAGATTCAGCAAGAAAAAAAGAGTGGGAGAGGAATCAAATCAAAAAAATTAGAAACGAAAAAGGAGAAGTCACATTTGACACCTTGGAAATACAAAGGATCATAGACTCCTACAAGCACATATATGCCGATAAAATGGACAACTGAGAAGAAAAGGACACATTCTTAGAAAGGTTCAACCTTCTGAGACTAAACCAGGAAGAAGTTGAAAATATGAACAGACCAATCACAAGTAGTGAAATTGAAACTGTGATCTAAAATCTTTCAACAAATAAAAGCCCAGGACCAGATGGCTTCACAGGTGAATTCTGTCAAACATTTAGAGAATTAACACCTACCCTTCTCAAACTCTTCCCCAAAATTGCAGAGGAAGGAACATTCCCAAACTCATTCTATGAGGCCATCATTATTACCCTGATATCAAAACCAGATGAAGATATCACACACAAAAAGAAAATAACAAGCCAATATCACTGATGAACATAGATGCAAAAAGCCTCAACAAAATACTAGCAAACTGAATCCAAAAGCACGTTAAAAGGATCATACACCACGATCAAGTGGGAGTTACAGCAGGGATGCAAAGCAATCAATGTGATACACCATACTAACAAAGTAAATAATAAAAACCATATGACCATCTCAATAGATGCAGAAAAAGCCTCTGACAAAATTCAACAAAAATTTATGATTAAAAAATAAACCTCTCCAGAAAGTAGGCATAGAGGGAATCCACCTCAACATAGTAAAGGCCGTATACAACAGATGCACAGTAAACCTCATTCTCAAAGGTGAGAAACTGAAAACATTTCCTCTGAGATCAGGAATTAGAAGAGGATGTTGACCCTCTCCACTTTCATTCAGGATGGTTTGGAAATCCCAGCCATGGAGTAAGAGTAGAAAAAGAAAGAAAAGGAATAGAAATTGGAAAAGAAGAAATAAAATTTCACTGTTTGCAGATTACTTGGTACTATACACAGAAGATTCTAAAGATGCCACCAGAAAACTACTAGAACTAATCAATGAATTTGGTAAAGTTGCTAGATGCAAAATTAGTACACAGAAATCTCTTGCATTTCTATACACTAACAAAAAAATTCAGAAAAAAAGGAAAAAATCCCATTTACCATCTCACTCAAAGGAATAAAATGCCTAGGAATAAATCTAGCTAAGGAGGCAAAAGAGCTATACTCAGAAAACTGTCAGACACTGATGAAAGAAATGGAAGAGAACACAAACAGATGGAAAGATGTTCTGTGTTCTTAGATTGGAAGAAACAGTATGTTAAGATGACCATACTACCTAAGAAAATCTGCGGATTCAATTCAATCCCTATCAAATTACCAATGGCATTTTTCACAGAACTAAAAGGAAAAAAAATTGTATGAAATACAAAGACTTTGAATAGGCAAAGCAATCTGAAAAGAAAAACAGTGTTGGAGGGAACTGTCTCCCAGACTTGGACTATACTACACATCTCCAGAAATCAAAACAGCATTGTTCTGGCCCAAAAAAGAAAAAGCAGAAATATAGATCAATGAAACAGGATAGAAAGCCCAGAAATAAACCCATGTGCATTTGGTCAATTAATTGATGACAAATGAGGCAAGAATATACAATGGAGTAAAGACAATCTCTTCGATATGTGGGAAATTCTCGGAAATACTGTGAAAACTGGAAAGTTCCATGTAAAAGAAAGAAACTTGAACAGCGTCTCACACCATGTATACAAATAAACTCAAAATGAATTAAAGACCCGATTGTATAACTGGACACCCTGTAACTCCTAAAGAAAACATATGTCCTTTGAAATAAGTCTTAGTAAACTTTTTTGGATCTATCTCCTCAGGCAAGGGAAAGAAAAGCCAAAATAAGCAAGTGTGACCTAATTAAACTGAAAAGCTTTTGCACAACTATGGAAACCCTCAAGAAAAAAAAAAAAAAATCTCAAAGGTCAGCATACAGAATGGGAGAAGATATTTGATTTTTTAAAAAATATAAATTTATTTAATTTGAGGCTAATTACTTTACAATATTGTAGTGGTTTTGCCATACATTGACATGAATCCGCCACAGGTGTACATGTGTTCCCCATACTGAACACACCTCCCACCTCCCTTCCCATTGCATCCCTCTGGGTCATCCCAGTGTACCAGCCCCGAGCACACGGTCTCGTGCATCAAACCTGGACTGGCAATTCATTTCACATATGATAATATACATGTTTCAATGACATTCTCCCAAATCATCCCACCCTCGCCCTCTTCAACAGAGTCCAAAAGACTGTTCTATACATCTGTGTCTCTTTTGCTGTCTCGTATACAGGGTTATCATTACCATCTTTCTAAATTCCATATATATATGCATTAGTATACTGTATTGATGTTTTTCTTTCTGGCTTATTTCACTCTGTATAATAGGCTCCAGTTTCATCCACCTCATTAGAACTGATTCAAATATGTTTTTTTTAATGGCTGAGTAATATTCTCTTGTGTATTATGTACCACAATTTTCTTATCCATTCGACTACTGATGGACATCTAGGTTGCTTCCATGTCCTGGCTATTATAAACAGTGCTGCTATGAACATTTGGGTACACGTGTCTCTTTCAATTCTGGTTTCCTTGGTGTGTATGCCCAGCAGTAGGATTGCTGGGTCATATGGCAGTTCTATTTCCAGTTTTTTAAGGAGTCTCCACACTGTTCTCCATAGTGGCTGTACTAGTTTGCATACCCACCAACAGTATAAGAGGGTTCCCTTTTCTCCACACCCTCTCCAGCATTTATTGCATGTAGACTTTTGGATAGCAGCCATTCTGACTGACATGAGATGGTACCTCATTGTGGTTTTGATTTGCATTTCTTTGATAATGAGTGATGTTGAGCATCTTTTCATGTCTTTGTTAGCCATCTGTATGTCCTCTTTGGAGAAACATCTGTTTAGTTCTTTGGCCCATTTTTTGATTGAGTAGTTTCTTTTTCTGGAATTGAGCTGCAGGAGTTGCTTGCATATTTTTGAGATTAATTCTTTGTCAGTTGCTTAATTTCTTATTATTTAAGAATAGGAGACGATATTTGCCAATGATATGCCTGATAAGGGGTTAATAGTCTCTCTCTATATATATGGATATAAACATATAACTCAAATAAAAAACCCAAACAATCTAATTAAGAAATGAGCATAAGACCTGAATGGTTTCCCAAAGAAGACATACAGATGGTTAATAGGCACATGAAAATATGCTTAACATCAAAAATCATCATGGAAATGCAAATCAAAATACTGAGAAATCACTTCACACTTGTCAGAATGGCTACCATGAAAAAAGTCTACAAGTAGCAAATACTGGTGAGGATGTGGAGAAACAGGGACCTTTGTTCACTGTTGGTGGTAATGTTAGTGCAGCCACTATGGAAAACAGTATGGAGGTTCCTTAAAAGAAAAAAAAAGCTCAGTGGTAACAAATCCACCTGCCAATGTAGGAGACTCAGGAGATGCAGGTTCAGTCCCTGGATCAGGAAGATCTCCTGGAGGAAGAAATAGAAACTCACTCCAGTATTCTTGCCAGGAAAATCCCGTGGAGAGAGGAGCCTGGTGGTCTACAGTCCATGGGTTTCAAAGAATCAGACATCACTGAGTGACTGAGCATGCATGCATGCATGATAGACCATAATGGAAAAGAATATAGAAAAAGAAGAATGTTTACAGTGAATCACTTTGTTTTACAGAAGTAATTAACACAACATTGTAAACCAACTCTATCTCAATTAAGAAAAAGCAGAAAAAAAAAATAGAGTTACCATATGATCCAACAATCCCACCTCTGGGCACATATCTGGAGAAAACTCCAATTTGAAAAGATATATTTACACTAATATTCATAGAAACACTATTTACAATAGCCAAGACACAAAAGTAACCTAAATGTTCATTATAGATGAATGGATAAAGAAATTGTTGTAAATACATGCAATGGAATATTACTTAGCTATGAAAAAGAATGAAACAATGTCACTTGCAGCCATGTGGATGGATGCAGAGATTATCATATTAGGTCAGACAGAGAAAGACAAATATATTACTTATATGTGGCATGTAAAAAAATGTGATAAAAATGAACATTTTTCAAAACAGAAATAGGCTCATAGAGACAGAAAGCAAACTTTCTGGTTACCAAAGGTGATAGAGGGGATGAGGGAGAGATATAAATTAAGAGTTTGGCATTAACATACACACACTACTATATATAAAATAGATAAATAACAAAAACCTACTGTATAACACAGGAAACTCAATATCTTGCAATATCCTATAATGGAAAGGAATCTGAAAAATATGTGTGTGTGTGTGTATGATTCACCTTGCATTGTACTTGAAACTAACATGACATATAAAAAGGAAGATACTGGAAGAATTTATTAAAATTTAAAAAACATTGTCTACCTGTGAAACACTCGCTATAGATACAAAGACAAAATAAGTTGAAATTTAAAGGATGGAAAAAGATATTCCACACAGATAGTAACCAAAGAGAGCAGGAGTGACTGTATTATCAGACAATATATATTTTAAGTACAAAGGTGCAAGAGACAAGAAGGATATTATATATTGATCAAAGTTAAAATTCATGAAGAAGATAGTACAATTCATAAACATATGAACAAGTTCCATGAAGTGAAATTGACAGAACTGAAGGGCGAAATAGACAATTCTACAATAATAGTTGGAGAATGTGATATCCTATTTTCAATAATGGATAGAAGCACCAGGCAAATGTCAAGTGAAGAAATAGAAGACTTGAACAACTACTAACTAATTAGACCTAAAAGATATATACAGAACACTCTATTCAACAGCAGCAGAAGATACATTTTTTTCAAGTGACCATGGGCCATTCTGCAAGGTAGACCATACATTAGTCCACAAATATTCTTACTGCATTTTAAAGACTGAAATCGTACAAATTGCCTTTCCAATCACAATGGAATGAAACTAAAAATCACCAATAAAGGGAAAACTGAGAAACTCACAAATATGTGGGAAGTAAACAACAAACTCTTAAAACAACTAATGGATGAAAGAAGTCACAAAGGAATTTTGAAAATATCTTGAGACAAAAATAGAAACAACTGTACCAAAACACGGAATGTATCAAAAACAGTACTAAGAGTGAAATTTATAGGTGAAAATATTTACTTTGATAAAGAAGAAATCATTAATCTTTCTCAAACTCTCCCTAAAGATTTAAGAGAAGGAATATATCTTAATTCATCCTATAGATTAACTGTTACCCTAATACAAGGCCAGAAAAAACACTAAAAAAGGGATAAACTATAGACCAATATCCCTTATGAATTTTAATGCAGAATCTTCAATAAAATACTTGCAAACTGAATTCAACAGCTAGCATCTTGTTTAATATAATAAAAGAATAGTGTACCATAACCACATGGGAGTTATTCCTATAATGAAAGGATACTTTAGTGTTCAGTTCAGTTCAGTCGCTCAGTCGTGTCAGACTCTCCACGACCCCATGAATCACAGCACGCCAGGCCTCCTTGTCTATCACCAACTCCCGGAGTACACTCAAACTCATGTCCACAGAGTCGGTGATGCCATCCAGCCATCTCATTCTCTGTCGTCCCCTTCTCCTCCCGCCCCCAACCTTTCCTAGCATCAGAGTCTTTTCCAGTGAGTCAACTCGTCGCATGAGGTAGCCAAAGTATTGCAGTTTCAGCTTTAGCATCAGTCCTTCCAGTGAACAAAAGATCAATCAATGTAGTATGCCCTCTTAACAGAACGAAAGGAAACAAACCACATGATCATCTCAACTGATGCACAAAAAGCATTCGACAAAATTCAACACACTTTCATATTAAAACAAACAAACACAACTCACCAAAATAGGAATAGAAAGAAACTATCTCAATATATAAGGTCTAAACATGAAAAACTCACAGTTAACATCATAACCAATGGTGAGAAAAAAGATTTTCTCTTAAGATCAGGAGCAAAACAAGGATGCCCACTTTTACCACTTCTATTCAACATAGTGCTAGAAATTCTCATCAGAGCAGTCTCATAAGAAAAAGAAATTAATTGAAGAGGAAGAAATAAGACTATTTTTGTTTGTTGCATGACCTTATAACATAGAAAACCCAAAAGATTCAACAACAAAAAAGCATTTATAGCAAATGATAAATTCAACAAAGTTGCAAGATACAAAAATCAACACTCAAAAAATTAGTTTGTTTCTACTGATGAAAGAAATCAAAGATGACACAAATAGATGGAGAAATATACTATGTTCATGGATCAAAAGAATCAATACAGTGAAAATGCATGTACTACCCAATGCAATCTACAGATTCAATGCAATCCCTATCAAGCTGCCAATGGCATTTTTCACAGAACTAGAACAAATAATTTCACAATTTTTATGGAAATACAAAAAACCTCAAATAGCCAAAGCAATCTTGAGAAAGAAGAAGGGGACTAGAGGAAGCAACCTGCCTCACTTAGACTATACTACAAAGCTACAGTCATCAAGACAGTATGGTACTGGCACAAAGATAGAAATATAGGTCAATGGAACAAAACAGAAAGCCCAGAGATAAATCCACGCACCTATGGACACCTTATCTTTGACACAGGAGGCAAGAGTACACAATGGAGAAAAGACAATCTCTTTAACAAGTGGTGTTGGGAAAACTGGTCAACCACCTGAAAAAGAACACCATACACAAAAATAAACTCAAAATGGATTAAAGATCTAAATGTAAGACCAGAAACTATAAAACTGATAGAGGAATACATAGACAAAACACTCTCTGACATAAATCACAGCAAGATCCTCTATGACCCATCTCCCAGAGTAATGGAAATAAAAGCAAAAATAAACAAATGGGACCTAATTACAATGAAAAGCTTCCTCACAGCAAAGGAAACTATAAGCAAGGTGAAAAGACAGCCTTCAGAATGGGAGAAAATAATAGCAAATGAAGCAACTGACAAAGAATTAATCTCAAAAATATGCAAGCAACTCGTGCAACTCAATACCAGAAAAATAAACAGTCCAATAAAAATTGGGCCAAAGAACTAAACAGATGTTTCTCCAAAGAAGATGTACAGATGGCTAACAAACACATGAAAAGATGCTCAACATCACTCATTCTCAGAGAAATGCAAATCAAAACCACAGTGAGGTACCATCTCACATCAATCAGAATGGCTTCTATCCAAAAGTCTAAAACAAATAAATGCTGGAGAGGGTGTGGAGAAAAGGGAACCCTCTAATACTGTTGGTGGGTATGCAAACTAGTACAGCCACTATGGAGAACAGTGTGGAATCTCCTTGAAAAATTGGAAATAGAACTGCCATATGACCCAGGAATCCCACTGCTGGGCATACACACCGAGGAAACCAGAATTGAAAGAGACATGTGTACCCCAATGTTCATCGCAGCACTGTTTATAGTAGCTGGGACATGGAAGTAACCTAGATGCCCATCAGCAGATGAATGGATAAGAAAGCTGTGATACATATACACAATGGAATATTACTCAGCCATTGAAAAGAACATATTTGAATCAGTTCTAATGAGGTGGATGAAACTGGAGCCTATTATACAGAGTGAAGTAAGCCAGAAAGAAAAACACCAATACTGTATACTAACACATATATATGGAATTCAGAAAGATGGTAACAAAGCCCCCATATGTGAGACAGCAAAAGAGACACAGATATAAAGGACAGACTTTTGGACTTTGTGGGAGAAGGCGAGGGTGGGATGACTTGAGAGAATAACGCTGAAAGATGTATATTACCATATGTGAAGTAGATGACCAGTCCAAGTTCAATGCATGAAATGGGGCACTTAAAGCCGGTGCACTGGGACAACCCAGAGGGATGGGATGGGGAGGGAGGTGGGAGGGGGTTTCAAGATGTGGGACACATGTACACCTGTGGCTGATTCATGTCAATGTATGGCAAAAACCACCACAATATTGTAGAGTAATTATCCTCCAAAATAAAAAATAAAAAAATTAGTTTGTTTCTATACTCTAGCAATGAATGATCCGAAAAGAAAATTAAGAAAGCCTTCCCATTGACAGTCGTGTAAAAAAGAAGTAAGTTTATCCAAGAAAGTAAGTCTTGTCTACTGAAAACTATAAAACATTGCTGAAAGAAATTTTTAAAAACTTAAATAAATGGAAAGACATTAATGTTTATGGATTGAAAGACTAAATATCGTTAAGATGACAATATTACCCGAAGGGATATTCAGATTCAAAGCAATTCATATCAAAATTCTAACAGTGTTTCTTGCAGACATAGTAAAACCCATTTTAATATTAAAGGGGATCAAATAGCCAAAACAATCTTAAAAAAAAATAAGGACAAAATTGGAAGACTCACACTTTTCAATTTCATCTCAATACTACGCTAGTGTTCAAGACACATGG
The DNA here is from genome assembly GCF_049115385.1 of Moschus berezovskii. Classification (NCBI taxonomy): domain Eukaryota; kingdom Metazoa; phylum Chordata; class Mammalia; order Artiodactyla; family Moschidae; genus Moschus; species Moschus berezovskii. Next base: position 67,183,591 of record NC_142475.1, on the reverse strand, counting down.
TACTGGCCTAAGACTAGATAGACCAGTGGTAAAGAATTGAAACCCCATAAATAAACCCTCTAATCTATGGTCAATTGATTTTTAATGAGGATGCCAAAACCATTCCAAGAGAATAGTCTCTTCAACAAATGGCCCTAAGAAAACTGGATATCCACATGCAAAAGAAAAACATTTGGGCCCTTACCTTATACCAGATACAATATTAACCAAGTGATTCAAATATACAAAGTTAAGAGCTAAATCTAGAAATCTTTAGAAGAAAGCATAGTAAATCTTCATGGCCTTGGATTTGACAATGGCTTTTTAAGTATGACCCCCAAAGAAAAGGCAACACAATTTTTAAAAAAATTAGATAAATTAGACTTCAAAATTTAAAACATTTGTTCATCAATGTACATTAACAAGAAAATGAAAAGACAATCTATAAGATAGGAGAAAATATTTCCAAATCATATTTTGTATAAGAGGCTTATAGCCAGAATTTGGAAAGAACTCCTGTAAGTCAACAACAAAAAGAAAAACAACTCAAATTTAAAAATAGGGAAAACTTTAATAGACATTTACCTGAAGAATGTATATAAATGCCAATAAGTACTTGAAAAGATGGTCAACTTCACTAGCTATTAAGGAACTGCAAATCAAAACCATAATGATTAATCACTTCAAATCCATTAGAATGGTTATTATCAGAAAAAAGAAAATAACAAATGTTGGCAAAGATGTAGAGAAATTAGAACATTGCTGGTCGGTATGTAAAATAGTGCAGCTACTGTGGAAAATAGCTTGGCAGTTCCTCAAAAAGTTAAATATAGAATTACCCTATGTCTCAACAATTCTACTCCTAGGAATATATTAAAAAAATTAAAAACAAGGTCTCAAACAGGTCTTTTACACCAATGTTCAGTTAAGTGGACTTCCCAGGTGGTGCTAGTGGTAAAGAACCCACCTGTCAATGCAGGAGACATAAGAGATGTGGGCTCATTAAAGAATTATTCCCAGTAGTCAAAAGGTGGAACCAAACCAAGTGTTCAACAACAGAAGACTGGATAGGAAATTCCCTGGCAGTCCAGTGGTCAGGACTCAGTGCTTTCACTGCCAGAGCCTTGGGTTCCATTCTTGGTTAGGGAACTAAGATTCTGCAAGCCACAGGAAGCAGCCAAAACCAGCAACAATAACAACAACAACAACAAAAACGCAGAACAATGGATAAATAAAATGTGGTATGTGTGTGTGTATAAATGTGTATATATATATATATATATATTTGGCCACCTCATGCGACAAGTTGACTCACTGGAAAAGACTCTGATGCTGGGAGGGATTGAGGGTGGGAGGAGACGGGGACGACAGAAAATGAGATGGCTGGATGGCATCACTGACTTGATGGACGTGAGTCTGAGTGAACTCCGGGAGTTGGTGATGGACAGGGAGGCCTGGGGTCGCAAAGAGTCAGACACGACTGAGCGACTGAACTGAACTGAACTGATACACATATATGTATACAGTGAAATAATAGCCATTAAAAGGAATAAAGTGCCGATACATGCTACAGCATGGATGAATCTGACTATATTATGCTGAGTGAAATGAGCCAGAAGAATAAGGACAAATAATGAATGATTCTACTCACGTGAAATATCTAGAATTAGCATTGTTCATAGAGACAGAAAGTAGATTAGAGGTTACCTGTGGCCAGGTAGGCAGGCAATGGTGATTTATTGCTACATAGGTACAATTTCTCTTGGGGTAATGAAAATGTTTATACTTATGGGGGATGGCTGCACAATATTATGATTGCAATATATATGGTAAAATGGCAAATTTTTCTATGGACTGAATTATACTACGTGTGTGTGCTTAGTCACTTGTCCAACTCTTTGTGACCCCATGGACTGTAGCTCGCCAGGCTTCTCTGTCCATAGGGATTCTCCAGGCAAGAATACTGGAGTGGGTTGCCATGCCCTCCTCCAGGAGTCAAACCCAGGTCTCCCAAATTGCAGGCAGATTCTTTACCATCTGAGCCACCAGGGAAGCCCAAGAATACTGGAGTGGGTAGCCTATCCCTTCTCCAGGGGATCTTCCTGACTCAGGAATCAAATCAGGGTGTCCCGCATTGCAGGCGGATTCTTTACCAGCTGAGCTACCAGGGAAGTTCAAATTACTCTATGGTCTCACCTAAATTTATACTTTGTAGTGGTAAATCCCAATGTAATGGTACTTGGAAATGGGGCCTTTGGGAGGTTCAGATCGTGTACTGAGGGAGGGACCCTCAAGGTGGGATTAGACCGCTTATATGAAGAGACCAGAGAGCTTACTTTCTGCCCTCCCTTGTGCCACATGAGGTCACAGTGGGAAGACAGCTGTGTGCAAGCCAGGAGGAGAGTTATCACCAGGAACCAGTTCTGTCAGCACCTTGATCTTGGATTTCCCGACCTCTAGAACTGTAAGAAATACATGTCTGTTGTTTTGTTACAGCAGCCTGAGCTAAGACTTTTTGTGTTTATATATGTTTTACCACAGTTAGCAGTCCCAATACTGATCATATATCTTGAGAAAACCAGAATTCTAAAAGACACATGTACCCCAGTGTTCACTGCAGCACTGTTTACAATAGACAGGACATGAAAGCAGACTAGATGTCCATTGACAGAGAAATGGATAAAGAAGTTATGGTATGTATATCCAATGGAATTTTACTCAGCCATAAAAAGGAACAAATTTGAGTCAGTTAAGGTGAGGTGGATGAACCTAGAGACTGTTACACAGAGTGAAGTAAGTCACTCTGAAACAGAAAAACACATATTGTATATTAATGCATATAAATGGAATCTAGAACAATGGTACTGATGAACGAACCTATTTGCAAGGAAGGAATGGAGACACAGATGTAGAGAGCAGACTTGTGGACACAGTGCGGGAAGGAGAGGATGGGACGAATTGAGAGAGTAGCACTGACATATATACACCATCGTGTGTTAAATAGATAGCTAGTGGGAAGCTGCTCTATAACACAGGGAGCCTGACCTGGCTCTCTGTGATGACCTGGAGGGGTGGGACAGATGGAGGAGATACATGGATAATTATGACTGATTCACACTGTTGTACAGCAGAAGCCAACACAACACTGCAAAGCAATTTTCCTCCAAACAAAAAAATAATTAATAAAAAAAGCTTACCTGTATTCCTGAATACAAGCAACAAAAAGTTAAATAACAAAAACCTACCATTTACAGTGAAATAAAAATATAAAAATCACCTCGGATTAATCTAAAAATATGACAGATTGACAGGTGGCAGGGGCTCCTGTGTTCAGTGGTCTTCAGATACCGCACACACACTATGCAGGCTGCTTCTCCTAATGTGTACAGTTCATGTTTTCCAAAAATCTGTCTTAAACGCTGTCTTGCTTGCCTCAATTTTTATATGCAGGATGATAATGACTTGGTTGAAAAAAACCTAATCATCATTTCATTTTCTTTCTTATTTAAAAAAAAATACATTTATACATTTATTTGGATACATCAAATCTTAGTTATGACATGCAGGCCTAGTTGCCCTGAGGCTTGTGGGATCTTAGTTTCTTGACCAGGGACAGAACCTGCATCACCTGCACTGCAAGGTGCATTCTCAATCTCTGGATCATCAGGGAAGTCCCTTAATAGTCATTTCTGACCAATGACAATATGAGTGATTTTTATCTTCTCTGTTGTATTTTTCTGTACTTCCCAAATTGGCTAACATCAGACTATATTACATTTTTCATAATCAGAGGAAAAGGACACTGGTTGTTAAATATATGTTTACAATTTACTCTTTTCTCTTAGCTGCCTCTTAATCCCTATTTAGGTATGCATGAATTCTGGGAAAAGCATCCAGGTTCCTGTCATCTGACCTGCATCAAATGTCTCCACCCATACCCTCTCCTCTCCTCCTGCCCTTCCACCCTTGTGTCTGCTGTCAGTCCTCTGAGGTCCTCTTCCCTCCAGCAGTCAGGGCCTTCCCTCTTCCTGTAGCCAGTTCTGTCTGTGCTTTCTGTCCTCTAAAACCCTCCCTTACTGAGGAGGGGGCAGTGTCTCTCCATCCACTCTTCTCCGCTGTGTCCCATGGAAGCCCTCAGCCCAGTTCAGCTGGGCACACAGGAAGGATCAGGAGCAGTAGTTTGGCTCTGACTGCTGGTCACTGCTCTGAAGCGCTGTACAAGTCCTCAACACTTGAAATCTCATTTTTCTCACCTGCGAAATGGAGAAATTATGTGTCATAATGTTGCAGGAAAGAAAGTGGGGCACAAGAAGATGGTCACGTGCCATGTCTCAGGTAAGTCCTTGGGACAGCCACTGAGTGTGAGTTCTTGGCTTTGCACAGAAAAGAATTCACAAGCCAGCCATAGTAAAGTGAAAGAAGGTTTATTCAAGAAGAAACACATTCCATAGACAGAGTGTGCACCATCTCAGAAGGCAAGAGGTGGCAGGGTACGGCATTGTCAGTTTCTATAGGGGAGGGTAATTTCATAGGCTAAAGAGCAGGAGAATTATTTCAACTATTTTGAGGAAGAGACAGGGATTCCCAGGAATTGGGGTACCACCCATTTTTTGGCCTTTTATGGTTGGTTTTGGAACTTTTATGGCCTGTGAGAGTATGTCATTTAGCTGATGTATCACAATGAGCTGAGGCTCAAGGTCATATGGGAGTCAATCGTCCCCCATCTTGGGCCTACTTGGTTCTAACTAGTTTATGTCATGACCTCAATAACTGTCATTTGTCTAAAGAGTGTGTCCTGCCCTCTTCCTATATCATTAAGGATGTGATGACCGTAGAACAAAACAATCTATGTAACTAGTGAGTATATTATACCTGTGTGTGTGTGAGTTGCTCAGTCATGTCCAACTCTTTGCGACCCCATGGACTGTAGCCCAAGAGGCTCCTCTGTCTATGGAAATCTCCAGGCAAGAATACTGGAGTGGGTAAGCCCTTCATTTATCCAGGGGATCTTCCCGACCTAGGGATCGAATCCTGGTCTCTGCATTACAGGCAGATTCTTTACCATCTGAGTCACCAATACCTACATTAAACACTCAATAATTCTAAAGCAACTTGAATCAAACACAGATTTTAGATCAGATGAACTTGGGTTCAAGGCCAAACATGGCTGTTTGTTAGTCATTTATCCCCAAGATGGTAGCTTTTAAAACCTTATTTTCCTCCCTGAAAAGTGGATATGTGTGCCAGTGCATTGATGGTTGTGTGGTGCCATGCGCCAAGCACTGTGCTAAAAGGTAGGGGCGCATTCCCATTCCAGGAAGCACACAGCCAAGTAGAACTTGGATACGTCCCAGTCTTGGCTTCAGGAGGGACCCACCTTGTTGTTGTTCAGCCACTAAGTCATGTCTGACTCTTTGTGACACCATGGACTGCAGCATGCCAGGCTTCCCTGTCCTTTGCTGTCTCCTGGAGTTTGAGTTCGGTGATTCCATTCAACCATCTTGTCCTCTGTCAACCCCTTCTCCTCTTGCCCTCAATCTTCCCAGCATCAGGGTATTTTCCAATGTGTCAGCTCTTTGCATCGGGTGGCCAAAGTATTGGAGCTTAGACTTTAGCATCAGTACTTCCAATGAATATTCAAGGTTGATTCCCTTTAGGATTGACTGGTTGGATCTCCTTGCTGTCCAAGGGACTCTCAAGAGTCTTCACTAGCACCACAGTATCAAAGCATCAATTCTTTGGCCTTCAGCCTTCTTTATGGTCCAGCTCTCCAATCCACACATGACTGCTGGAAAAACCATAGCTTTGTCAACGGAGTGATGTCTCTGCTTCTTAATATGCTGTCTAGGTTTGTCATAGCTATTCTTCCAAGGAGCAAGCATCTTTTAATTTTGTGGCTGCAGTCACAGTCCGCAGTAATTTTGGAACTCAAGAAAATAAAATCTGCCACCATTTCCATTTTTTCCCCTTGTATTTGCCATGAAGTGATGGCACTGGATGCCATGATCTTCGTTTTTTGAATGTTGAGTTTTAAGCCAGCTTTTTTACTCTCCTCTTTCACCTTCATCAAGAGGCTCGTTTCTCCTAGATTTCTGCCTTTAGGGTGGTATCACCTGCATAACTGACGCTGTTGATATTTCTCCTGTCAATCTTGATTCCAGCTTGTGATGTGACAAAGAGATTTAAAGGATTATTTCTGATAGAATGCCTGAAGAACTATGGACCGAGGTTCATAATATTGTAGAGCAGGCAGTGACCAAAACCATCCCAAAGAAAAAGAAACTCAAGAAGGCAAAATGGTTGTCTGAGGAGGCCTTACAAATAGCTGAGAAAAGAAGTGAAGGGCAAAGGAGAAAGGAAAAGATAAACTGAATGCAGAGTTCCAGAGTATAGACAGGAGGGATAAGAAAGCCTTTTTCAGTGAACAATGCAAAGAAATGGGACCCATCTGGGCAGGTTCATTCCAATCCCAAAGAAAGGCAATGCCATAGAATGCTCAAACTACCGGTCAGTTGCACTCATCTCACACACTACAAAGTAATGCTCAAAATTCTCCAAGCAAGGCTTCAACAGTACGTGAACCATGAATTTCCAGATGTCCAAGCTGGATTTAGAAAAGGGAGAGGAAGCAGAGGTCAAATTGCCAACATCTGCTGGATCATCGAAAAAGCAAGAGAGTTCTAGGAAAACATCTATTTCTGCTTTATTGACTATGCCAAAGCCTTTGACTGTGTGAATCACAAAAAACTGTGGAAAATTCTTAAAGAGATGGGAATCCCAGACCACCTGCCCTGCCTCCTGAGAAATCTATATGCAGGCAAATAAGCTGCAGTTAGAACTGGTCATGGAACAACAAACTGGTTCCAAATTGGCAAAGGAATACATCAAGGCTATATTTTATCATCCTGCTTATTTAACTTATATGCAGAGTACATCATGAGAAATGCTGGACTGGATGAAGCACAAGCTGGAATCAAGATTGCCAGGAGAAATATCAATAACCTCAGATATGCAGATGACACCACCCTTATGGCAGAAAGTACAGAGGAACAAAAGAGGCTCTTGACGAAAGTGAAAGAGGAGAGTGAATCAGTTGGCTTAAAACTCAACATTCAGAAAACTAAGATCATGCATGGCATCAGGTCCCATCACTTCATGGCAAATAGATGGGGAAACAATGGAAACAGTGAGAGACTTTATTGGACTCCAAAATCACTGCAGATGGTGACCGCAGCCATGAAATTAAAAAACACTTGCTCCTTGGTAGAAAAGTTATGACCAACCTAGATAGCATATTAAAAAGCAGAAACATTACTTTGCAAACAAAGGTTCATCTAGTCAAGGCTATGGTTTTTCCAGTTGTCATGTATGGATATGAGAGCTGGACTATAAGGAAAGATAAGCACTGAAGAACTGATGCTTTTGAGCTGTGGTGTTGGAGAAGACTCTTGAGAGTCCCTTGGACTGCAAGGAGATCCAACCAGTCCATCCTAAAGAAAATCAGTCCTGAATATTCATTGGAAGGACTGATGTTGAAGCTGAAACTCCAATACTTTGGCCACCTGATGCAAAGAGCTGACTCATTTGAAAAGACCCTGATGCTGGGAAGGATTGACGGTAGGAGGAGAAGGGGATGACAGAGCATGAGATGTTTGGATGGCATCACCGACTCTATGGACATGAGTTTGAGTGAGCTCCGGGAGCTGGTGATGGACAGGGAAGCCTGGCATGCTGCAGTCCATGGGGTCAAAAAGAGTCAAACACGACTGAGTGACTGAACTGAACTGGGCAGGTTTAAAAAATCCTGATGCCCTGGGGGTTCTGAGCAAGGGGCCTGAGATGTGGTCTAAGCACATTTTAAGAGTTTTCAGGAAACCCCTAGTAGTACACATCAAAGACTCTCTGGAAAGTGACTCCCAAAAATTCTTTCACACCTAATTGGCATAGAACATTTTCCTCAGTGATTGTTTGATGTACTGAAGACAAAGCGGTGGGGTGGTCTCCAGTCTTCAGACAGGGTTTTCCAATTCCCACACACTTTATGTCAGCTCAAAAGGAATCAGAAGTCTGATGGGAGTGCTGGCTCCAGTCTCATCTGTTTACAACTGATAACAAGAAAGTGGACCTTCCCCAATTTAGGGGAGTTGGTAGGGGGTGGTGGGATCTGCCTGCCAACCACTGGGCCTCCAGCTGTTTCCAGACAACCCTTTTCAGCAGGGCCTTATTAACTAAGCAAACCTGGGCTCCTCCTACTGAAATGCAAAAGTCTTTATAAGACCTTAAGTAAATGGGAGCAAGTGTCAGAGTTTTTATCACCCCTCAGCTTTCAGCCCTTTCCCTTCTCAAAGCTGATTTCAACTCTTAAGCAAACACCCAGAGAGGGGCATTAGTCCTATATCTAGCCTCAGCCCTATATTGCTGGTAAGACATTTCCCTTCCTTTCTCTAAAGTTTCCATTTGTAAGACACACATTTTCAAAACCTTATTTGACATAGGAAATACCATGATGTCTGCGATCTGCCTTAAAAAACTCCAAGGGAAAAAAATGTGGAGGAAAAACAAGGAGGAAAGATTGGCAATGGTTGGCTGCTGAACCCACTTTTATTGACTCAATGTCTCAGCTTTTCTGTATACTTGAGAACACAAAATTTAATAAAAGAAACTGTAGATGTTAGAAAATACTTACAAAACTTTAATATTATCAGAAAGATTTAGATTCAATTCATCCTATAAACTGAACAGTTTTAAAACTTATTTAAATAAATATTCTTTAGCTTATCCATGGTTTTTAATGTTCAATCCATGTTGCTCATAAAGAAGTTACTATTGACTTAAAGTCATAAATGTAATTATGTATCTAACTTCTGTATATAACTAAATTATGCAATTAATAAGAAGTAACCATTACATCTAAAAATATATTTGTCTTGACTCTCGTTAACGGATGTTTCATGAAGGCATGAGACAACCTCCTCTGTATGTTTTGCCTGCTTAGATCTGTGGGTTCTGGTCCTGGCAGCTCATGGACCCAGCTTTTGGGAGAACTCATGGCAGCCAAGCTCACCAATTTTCTACTAGTTCATTTAACAGCATCTTTAATTAACTTCCCATTTAAAGGTTTAAAATGTTAAATAAGAGTCAAAGAATATCTCATCTTTGGAGGATACATATCAGTTTCAGAAAATAGTTTTTATACGAAAATCATAGGACAGTTTGTATCAGAGTTGCAAGGCATCCTCTGTACTGTGAGGCAAGGGTCCCAGTCCCTATTTTGGCAATTAGAAAAACTGAAAATTAGCAAGTCCCAGAAGCAGCCCCTGAACCACTCCCCTCTTGGTTCAAGCCGGCTCCTCATCAGACACTAGTGAAACATGAGAGAGAGGGCTGGGCACAACCTTTGAAAGAATAAGGGCCCAACATAAAACAGAGTCCAATGGGTCCAAGTCTAGTCAACCTGGACTAGGCCTTGATCCTCAGTATAGGCTCAGTGTAACACATCAGCAAGGTAAATGACACACTCAGAGATGCCATGACAGTTGAAGGCCCACCATCAAAGATCAAAATGTGGGTGGTGATCCAGTTTCTGGAACTCTCCACCCCTTCCCCAAAATAGTTGGCATAATCCTCCCACTCACTAGCCTATGAAATTACCCAGCCTCTCTCCTTCTGAGATAGCTCACACTCTGTCAGTGGTGTGTGTTTCTTTTTAAATAAATCTGCTTCTTACCTATCACTTCATCTCTCACTGAATTCTCTCTATGATGAGATATTAAGAACATGAGCTTCTTGAACCTCCAGGGAGGGGACGTATGTCCACCTATGGCTGATTCATGTTGATGTTTGACAGAAAACAACAAAATTCTGTAAAGCAATTATCTACCAATTCAAAAAAGAAAAAAATCTGAGTGTCATTAGGTTCTGAAACCAGGTCTGTGAACTCAGCTGGAAGACTGTGGGTTTTGGCTGGGTTTGTGTTTCCGCACATGAGTTCAAGTCTCAGTGAGGTGAACAGTTCTACTAGCAGGTGGCACTTACCCCTGTGCTCTGTGGTCTTCAGATACCCAGTGGAAGGCTTGCCTCACTGTGGGCTGTATCACCCAGCACACTGCAGCCTTCTTATAATATCTGTGCATTTCACATTTTTCAAATATCTAAGTGCCAAAGGTTTGGGACTTAAAGTCTCAGATGCTTTAGCAAAATACGGAGGGTAAAAACAGTGCCTCCCCGAGGGGTCTTGTATTAAGTGGGTAATGAATATGATACAGTGATCATTATGCTAGGCACAGAGGAAAGGCCTCGTTTATAAAAACACTGATGTGTCCTCAGAAAGGAGGTGTGGAAATGTCTCTCTTTCATATTCATGCTCCGCATCCGAGGCTTGGAATCAAGCCAGCTGGTTCTTCTCCACACAACAGCTCTCTTCTCTAGCTGGGCCCCTCACCATCTCCTCAGTGCAAGGAGTGTGCAATATAAAATCTCTATTTCCACATGAAAACTTTTTCGTTCATGTTGTGGTTTCATTGATAATTTTTTGTTTTTCTTTTCTTTTTTCAGGAAGGGAAAAGGCTATTGCCTTCTAGTCACCAGTGTTTCACATTAGGGGTTGACTCCTCCTGCTACTATCAATACTGTAGACACTGTAGGGAAGAGGACCAGCCTGCCTACACAGGCCCCGCCCCCGGCCCTAGCAGGGCATCAGTGAAGGGACGGTCCCCGAGGCTCTGTGCTGGACCCTGCCGTCACAGCACAGCCTTTGTCAAAGCAACTGCACAGCAGAACCTAGAGGAGACCTCATTGCTGTTTCTCACAGTTATTTAGTGGCCAAGGTAGACAGAAGGAAACACCTGTGTCTTCTGTACTTAGCCACCTTGGGTCCTGAGGCAATTCTTCCAGTACCTGCAGTAAAGACACCTTCAAATACAAAAACTGTTCAGACTCAGTCCCGTGGAATTGATCTTCAACGTCTCCATGAGAGAAGACTTTTTTATACCAGACGTGTCAGTGGGAAAATGACCTGGAGCCATCTGTTAGGTAAGAACAAAAATCATCTAAGTCTTAGAGCCAAGAGGGGTGTTTAAGAGCCTGGAATAAATTGCAATGCATGCTTCATGTTACTTCTCTTAAAGGGACGGGTACATGCTTGGTCTGAAATCTTTCTAAGGAATGACAACATTAATAAAAATCTACGAGTTACAA